>NC_060287.1:18509053-18691090 GCF_021613505.1 Equus quagga | reverse complement strand
CTTAGTTGCAGGTCCTTCTAGTTGTGGGATGTGGGACGCCGCCTCAAGGTAGCCTGATGAGCGGTGCCATGTCCGCGCCCAGGACCCGAACCCTGGGCCACCGCAGCAGAGCGCGAACTTAATCACTTGGCCACGGAGCCAGTCCCTGTTTCAAGTCTTTATCTGTTGCATTCAAAGAACTTAACACAATCAATAATGGCAATGTTTACTTCTCTGGGAATTGTCTGTGCCTCTCATTAAAGTGGAGGAACACGAGGGCAGGGTTTCGTCTGCTTGACTCATCATTTGATCCCTCACATCTCATGCAGTGTTGGGGCACAGAGTAATCACTCAATTAATATTTCTTCAATAAGTGAATTAACAGATATAAATATGAATAAGAAGCAAACGAATTGTGATAAATTAGCTCAGGAAGTAGCTCTAAGAGAGTTTAATTTTGTTTAAGTGGCTGAAGAAAAGTTAGATTGGAAAGGCTTCATTTGGTTTCATAATACCCCCAAATTTAGAATTAGGATCTGTAAAAAAAATTAGGATCTGAAAAAAACAAAAAGTTAGGAAAATAGAGGTTTTGGCTTAATCTTTTTTTTGAGGAAGATTAGCCCTGAGCTAACATCTGCTTCTAATCCTCCTCCTTTTGTTCTGCTGAGGAAGACTGGCCCTGAGCTAACACCTGTGCCCATCTTCCTCTGCTTTATATGTGGGACGCCTGCCACAGCATGGCTTGCCAAGTGGTGCCACGTCCACACTGAGGATCTGAACCGACGAAGCAAAATGTGCAAACTTAACTGTTGCACCACTGGGCTGGCCCTGGCTTAATGTTGAAAAAGCACTTCCTAAGTGTCATTTGACCAAAGATGGCACAGGTAGTCTTCAGGGGTTGTGCTTCCTATTCAAGAGGCTTATGCAATATCTTTACTTTTCTTGGCAGGGTTATTATGGGAGGATTCAATCAGTCCGTTTTCTTAGAATTATTATCGTTTAAACTTCCTTGCAAGTCTCAGATTCTGTTTCAAAAGGCCGAATATAGTATTCCCTAAAAATATTCGCAATCATTCATAAAATTTTAATATTCTCCTTTCAGGATTTTTCAAATCAATTTCAGATCAAAATATAGAAAACTCCACTATAATAAGATTGTGGAGTCCAGAAATTCTCCATACTGTAAGCTACGGAATCGCAAAAATAAGGCTGAGCTTGCCTAGAGGACTGTCAGGGCTGCTAGTGGATCCATCTATTTCTCATTGTGTTTGGTGCCACCTGGTGGCAACTGTCCACTCTAGCTTCAATATAAATAGAGATTTTCCTGGGTCCTGGGGTGTTTGCTGGGACTTGCAGTATATCTGCAGTGATTCCAGGTATCAATTTTACTTTTTATTCATTGCATTAGTCCAATCCGGGGAGATCAGGCCAGGAGAAAACTCAGTTCATCAAGTCCTTATCTGGTCCCACTGCAATAATGAAGAGCTAGATTTTAAGAATCTGGGAGCCAAGTCAGGTTCATCTCTCAGTCCTATCACATCCCAGATGCGAAACTTTTTATTTACTTAAATTTGTTTAGCCTCAATTTGTTTATCTGTAAAATAGGAGTCATAATAGTAATTTCTATATAGGATTTTTTGTAATGATTAAATAGATAATCTGTATAAGTTTTTATAAGCGTTCCTGCCACTCAGCAAACCAAGAAAATATTATCATGTCACGTTGGTAACACTACAGAAAGCTACTCTAAAAAAATAATAATGCATGGATGCTTAATATATGTATGTTCTATTGAGCAACACAGGCATAACAAAGACAAATAGAGTATAACAATGAAATGTTTTGAATACAAGAATAAATAATATGCTAAGCAAAGAAAAAATACAGCAAACTAAAATAAGTAAGGATATTGGGTTTACAAGTATATATATGTGTTATGTGTGTGTGTTATTTTTCTTTTGAGAATTGTGTGTGTGTGAGAAAAGAATTAAAATCTTCAAATATCACTTTTCCAAGCGAAATGTCTTCAAGAGGGAAGAGCGTTGGTTAATCCAAAACATTTAGCATAGAAAAGGGAGCCAGCCAGACAGGCTTTCTTAACAATGAAGGAGATTTTACTCTCCTTTCTACTTCCCTACCCTCTTGAGTCTCCTCTCTTTCAGTAAACTGCCTTTGAAGTACTTCAATCATGCTCTCTCCTACAGGTAATCACTGACCTCAATTTTGGCTGTCACCACTGAAAATAATGCATTTAGCTTTCTTTTTACTGGAATATAAGCTTCTTCAGGGGAATTGCTGAGTTTATTTCTTAGTCTGTACCCCTGGCATCATTAATTCAATGCCATACATCAAGGACAGAAATATATGATTATATAAATGTCTCATTTTGCTTCAGCATTACTGTTTAGGAAAGCGGATTAAAGAATATGCTAATTGGACACTTCATTATTTTAAGCACAAGGACCCAGTAAGCAATTGGGACTTCCCTTTTTTATCTATTCATAAAAGCAGTTTAATTTCCTCACAGGAACTGCCAAATTTCTTCCAAGGGACAAAACTTAAACTACTTAGTCATGATAGTTTTTGACAGATTAAACATCAACCTGGTTTTTTCACCAGTAAAGGATATATTTCAGATCAGTGTTGATGCTGGTAACATTTAGAAATAAGATTATGTACTTGCTTCCTAGGGTTTTGGGTAATCCGACAGGTATTTTATGGGCTTTTGTCTGTAAATTGGTACATGCCAATCATTATCAAGAACTTTCTGCTCCTTTTCATGCCTGTAATCATTTAAGTGTATATGTCAAATGTAAGACTGGGATAGAGCAATGCAAAATTTGGGCTTTTTCACTAAATATGAAGAGCGAAAGGAGACGAACTTCAGAGGCCCTTTCTTTTTCATTCAGAGTTTCTGCTGATCTAAATATACTCCAATCCCCTTTACAGTCTATAGTCATATGTAAATTGTGATATTTTATGCTAGTAATTCAATAAAATGGTATTTACACAAAGTTTTAAGCACAACTGCTCATGAAATTGTACAATCTGGTGAATCAGCAAACATTCATCTCTATGTTTTATGTATATTTTTCAGACATGTGATCCATTTTTTTTCTATTTCACAGGAAGAATATTTTTTAACTCATGAGTAGAATTATCATTCACTTTATGAAGTAGATCTGAAATCATATCCTAGACTATTATTTTGTGAAAATATAATTACATTTCAAATGTGTTTCAGATGACTATTTGTGTGAAATAAGTCATTCTATGAATTTGCTTCTGAATTTGGATGTGGGGTAATAGATTTTTCTCAAAGAGGTATAAGAAATAATCTGAATATGCAAATATGGATATTGTAATCAACATCTCTAAATATATTATCATAAATTCGGTGAGACACACAAGGAGGTTCTAGTCATAGGATTCCTCCTGCCAAAATCCCAATCATTTTTGAGAGATATAATACAGAGAGTGAATACGAAACAAATGAAAAATGAAATATTTTTAACTCATTACATTCCACCGTGATATCTTGTGAACAAAAGTATTTTAAAATTGTCTAAACTGTACCCAAGTACTACATACTTTTACTACTCATAGATACGGCTTTGAATTCAAATATGACACAAATCGTGGTTGTCATGTAATAAAGAATTTGATTATCCTTCATCCCTGGTTTCTGGGAGGGAGATTCTAACTCCTTATTTCACAAGTAATAGGAGAGTCTTTGTCATTCATGAGTTCCTTACATCACATCTGATGCTTTTTGCTAATGCAGTTACTCACAGTAACTTCAGGATGGGGACAGATCATGCCAAAAAGACCAACCGCATGATTAGAGGACCGGGACTTTGAGCCAGAGCGACTTCCAGGGAAAGGAAGGAGGGTGAAGATTAAGTTCAGTCAATGATCTAATCAATCACGCCCATATAATAAGAAGCCTGGACTGGAGTGGACCTTCATGGTTAGTGAACACACTGATGTGTTGGAGGATGACATGCTCTGATTCCACTAGAAGAGGACACCAAAACACTGGACTTGGGACTCTCCCAGACCTCACCCTATGTGTCTCTTTGTTAAACCCTTCCTGAGTTGTATCCTTTATAATAAAATTGTAAATGCTAAGTAGAATGCTTTTCTGAGTTCTGTAAGTTACCCTAAAAAATTATCAAATGTGAAGGAGTCATGCAAACCCTTGTGTATTTGAATCCAGTCACTCAGATGTGTTGGTGAGCTGGGGACTCCAACTGCATTGGTGTCTGAAGGGAGCACAGTTTTGTGGAACACTGAGTGCTTAACTTGTGGGGTCTGCACTATCTCCAGGTGGCGAGTGTCAGAATTACATGGCAATACACCAATTGGGGTTGAAACAGAATAGGAGGCAATAATCTAAAACCACGTATCCTAAATATAGCTTTCATATAGTAAACTGAAGTTTTTCCAAACTTATAAATATGTATACTAATCCCAAAGGAAAAAGATTCTCATGTGCAGCCAAAGTTGACTAACTTGGGAGAAACTTCTCAAACAGATATCAACGGACTTTAAAATCCAAACTAATTTTAAAATATTGCTTACAGTACAAAATTAATATAGTTAAACATACTATTGGGACAAATGCTTTTGCATCTGCCATAAAGACTAGATTGTTTGTTGATTTGCAACGTCGCAAAATCTCTGTTCTTGGCCTTCCCCTTGCCTGAATGCATCAATTATGGGTTATTTACTGGGCACACCTCCAGGTCTCGAGTTCTCCTAACTAGCCTATGGTCTTCATGTTTATATTTGGTGCTACGGTAACACTAATATATGTTAACATATAATATTTAATATAATATAATGTAATATAATATAATGTAATATAAATAAACTGCAATTATTCAAATCACTCAAAATGCCCCTATTAGGAGATTGTCATAAATCCAGCACATCGGGCTATCATTTGAAATAAACTTTTAGTGGTCATCTGGTTATGAATATAATAAAGACAAATGTAACTCTCAATATATTGCTCTAAAATTTGGTATATTGTAAGAGCTTAATTCATACTTGTTAAACAAATGAGTAAAAATTATATAAATAAATAAAGTGCTCTAAATGTCTTATGGCATTTTATTCCTATCTTAGTCCTTTTTTCTGTGTTAAGATTGTTGATCTTTTTTTTCTATCTGATCAGTTGCATATTCGTGTGCTTTATTTTTGTTTTCAATGATCTTGCCTTTTCTGGTCTAAATTAATTCATAGGAAAAGTTCTTTCTATGTTTCGTAATGGAAGTGTGCTAAATAGCAACAGAAAATCCATGCATAGGTGGACAGTCCAAAGTTCTCAATCAGTATTTGGGGGAATTTGATGTTACTGCATGAAGTGATCTTATGAGTTTGTGGCCAAAAGCCTTTTACTTAATAACTTAAATTGAATCAAAAAATCTTTCCAATATTCGTCACTGCTTCAGTGCTCATTCAATACAATACACATCAAGCCTAAACAATTAAATGAATAATTGAAGCAAAATGTCCTCACCAATCAAGAATAAAAATTCATGATGTTGGAGCCTTGTTTTCATATTTCACAGTGTATGTGGAATGCAGATATCCTGTACAATAAAATCATACTCTCACTTTAGCTGCTTACTTTAAATTTTCATACACTATCTTTTTTCACTTTTTTCACATGATGACACTAAATATTCACATTATAAAAATTAAATAAAATACAATAACAATTTAATATGGTATAAAATTTACACTAGGCATGTAGTTAGAGGATTTGTTAACGAGAAATGGTAAAAAAAAACCCTCAGTAGGCTAGTTAGGATACACAAAGAAACCACATATTTAGGAAAAGGATAATCATAAACTGACTTTTCTCGGTTGTTTCTTACTATGATAATAATAAATGTCTACCTTTCTACCTATATTCAGGGGAAAAAAGAAGGCTTTCTCTACGCAATATGTACATGCACAATGTATATACATATATATCTATATGTGTGTACATAAAATTATGTAAATTAATTTTAAAGCGTACTTAATTTTAGATTAACATAGAAGAGAAGAAAATCTAAATTATATTCAGCACACAGTATTCCATACAGTTTATTCATTGTTCTAAATTAATTATTACATTTAATTCTTATAAGTCAAGAAAGAAGGCTTGCCAATATTTTACACTTATGCCTAGCACAGCTCAATAACTTTTTTTGAGCAAACACATACATGAGAAAACACTGAGGTTAAATATCCAAAGATTACACGGCTCACAAGTTTCAGAGGCGAGATTCAAACCCAGATCAAGCTGAGTTCAGAGTCCAGCCCTTTCACCTAAATGGCTCCTTTCTATGAAATACAAGCATCTTCTACGTCAGAGAGAAGGAGGAGGACATCCAGGTTCTACATGTCTGCAACTGGAGAAAGAAGTTGCTATAAAGGATATTTAGTCTAGCTAGAAATCAACCAAGAAGGACAACGACGAAACTTCAAAGACTTCACCGTTCTGCCTAGAGTGGGTCTTTCGAAGCTTCACCTGCCCTGGTACAAACAGAAACTGTGTCCCGAAATATTTCTGTCTCGCAGCTGCAAATACAGGCAGCTGTTCTTTGCATGTTTTATGAAGATCCTTTTCAAAAACGCAGATGATTCCATATAAAGGAAGTTCTCATTCTCGAGATTTTTATAACAAGGAATACATTATAAAGTGTAATGCACTCAATTCTCTCCCTTACTTTATTTGACAATGTACAAATATGGTGATATATGATTACCTCTGAAAGTTTTAAATATATAATTGTTTATGATCATAAACTTACATGGCATCCTCAAGACTATCAGCTATCCTGTATCCAAAATAATTTGTGAAGGTACAAAAGCAGAATGTTCCTCAGTTCTTAGAGCTACTGCAATCTATAACATCGTGTGTAAAACACAGTTAAGACTAAAACCCACAGTGCGGCAGCTGAGGAAAAACGTTCAATGGTATTGCATAGGACATAACAAGGTGTTCATATTTCTAACCAATGTGGAGGCTAATTTTAGCTCAGATTCGAGTGGCGAATTACTCTTCCTGCCAAAATTCAGGGCAGGATATAATTTCTTCCTATTAATGCAGCAGTGAGTAACACATCAGTTGAGTGAAAGATACAGCCATGAGTCCACACATGAATAAAGAAGCTATTGCATGTGAATAAGGAACACGTGGCAGGCATGTTACAGAGTCTATTAGAGAAAAATGAGAAAAAAACCCTATAGGAATATATTTGCTCCTCTGTGGTTAATTGAAAAAATATGGGTGCAGAAAGTTGGAGATTTCTACCAGTAATCATTTGGATTTTATACAAAGAAGAGATATAAGGCCACGGGGAGGAAAGAGAGAGGTGGAAAACTTAGATAAGTAATGAAGAGACATTAAGTCCTGATTAGAACAGATGCAATTTTCTTAGCCAACCCTGGATTGGATTTTCTCCAGTGTCTTTGTTAGGAGATAAATTACAACTGCACCATATTCATAGTTTTGTGCACAGTTATGATCGTGGTTTCTGGAAGAAATTTTTCAATCTTTTATATAAGTTCAGTTGTTCTCAACTCATTTTCTTTGTCATTTCTGGAAAATGTCAATATAAGAATACCATCTAGATAATTCAAAATATGTCTATAACTATAGCCATATCCATACTTACCTATATCTATGGATGTATCGTATTTCTTTATCTATCCATCTATTTATCGATCTAGCTATTTATTCATCTACACCTGACTTCCATAGCTATGATTTGGTGTTTATTATTGAAAAAGAAACAAAAAAACAACCAGCATTACTTTCATAGGATTATCAAGTAATTCCTGACTAGCTATACCACATTTGTCTTATCATATATACTCCACATATCCAGGCCAAATATGGAGGGCAAACATTTATTCTGACATGATTTAATGTCAAAATACTGTTGTTCTTGCCAAATATAATACTGTCTAATCGAAGATATTTGGGTGTATCTAGAATAAAGGTACTTCTTCGGAATTTAATTATTAATAATTTGGAATTTCCTTATTTTGGTTTGTTTCTGTTATTAAAACAGAAGTAGAATGCTTCATTCTTTAAAATAGGAGACAAAAAGATTACAAACAAGCATGCCATAGTATCATGCTCATTTTGATTTCGACATTCTTGTGTATTGGTACCTGAAAGGACTGAGGGCGAATGAATATGTGTCAAGATGGTCGTTGGACATTTTCCAGATACTGAGTCAAGGACAGCAAACAGATTGTACTGCTTACTAAAGCTCACCAATGAGGATTTAACTAAAACAAGAAGGACCTGCTTTATAGATGGAAATGAAGGTTTATAATCGTGGCTCCACATGCCAAATTAAACGACTACTTATTACATGTTTTTGAACTATTTTTAAAGATGTTTCCCAAGGTTTTCATAGTATTTCATGCATCTTCATTTGGGATAAAAGTACATATGTTTTTCGTGGTGAGGAAGATTTGCTCTGAGCTAACATGTGTGCCCATCTTCCTCTATTTTATGTGGGATGCTGCCACAGCATGGCTTGACAAGTAGTGTAGGTCCACGCCCAGAATCCAAACCAGTGAACTTGGGTGACCAAAGCGGAGCACATCAGACTTAACCATTATGCCAGGGGGCCAGCCCCTAAAATAAGTTTTGAAATCTTATTTTGAAAAGAAAAATGTCCTCATGGTTGTATATTATAGAATCAGTACTGAATTTAATTTGGGAAGAATATAATCAAACTAAATTGTGTTGCAGTTACAAGACTCATCTTTAAATGACCTAAAATTGCTCAGTATATTTTCTATATTACAATAATTTCTATTAAAATTTTATTATTTAAATATCTTACTTAAAAAAAGTTTATGCCATATATTAAAGCCAAATTAAACTCCTCGATTCCATCATATCATTAATAAATCATTTATTTAACCTGTAGTTTAAAAATAAAAAAGGAGAGTAAAATGCAGTATGATAGTCATAGTGATGTAATGAATATCATGATTAACTAACCCAAGACCAGACTGCCATGTATTAATTTTTTTTTAAAAAAGGAAAAAACAAAGTACAAAATATCCACAAGATATAGACACACACATAAATAATTTTAACATTTTAATAAGTAACTATTAAAATGTCAAAATTTAAATGAACAAAATTTGTAAATATATTAAATCAAAACATTTCAATGGTGCTATTGTACAAACTCAAAAATCAGATGTGTGTGAAGAGATAATGGGGAGTCATTCAGCTTTGTTAGGGTTCACATGGCAAACACTTTCTTTTAAAGAAGTGCCTTTTCTTTAGTGCACTGCCTTATAATTAGATCACATCCACCATTTTTCCTTCTAAGGCTACATTCCTTTCTCTGTTTGCTGTTTCGGTTGATGGCATCACTATCTAACCTGCCTGTTAGTCAAGTACAAAACCTTGGTTTCAAAGTTGAATTTGTTCCCCTCTTTGCCCTCAAACTTGAAGCAGGTGTCAACATTGGGGTTTACCAAAACAATGGTGCATCTTGCGTCTTTCCTTTCCTCCTGATTTTTATTTTCATTATCATAGTAAACTGCACACACACATTACTTTTCCAGATGTTTGTATGGCTTCTATATCTCATCTTTTTTAATCAGGAACTTTCTCTTAAATGGTACACTTCAATTTTAAATCACAGAAATGGTGAAACATACACAAAGGCAGAAAACATGGCTTCAAGAGTTATCAATACTTTTCCACTTTTGTTGTATCTTTTCCTTATTGACTTTAGCCACAGTATTTTAAAGCAAATCTCAGATATCACATGATTTTTAATCTATGAATTCATTATGCAACTCTTATGAAAAGAGGCTGTAGCCTGCTTTTTTTAAAAAATTTTATTTATGTATTTATTTTTTTGAGGAAAATTAGTCTTGAGCTAACTACTGCCAGTCCTCCTCCTTTTGCTGAGGAAGCCTGGCCCTGAGCTAACATCCGTGCCCATCTTCCTCTACTTTCTATGTGGGATGCCTACCACAGCATGGCGTGCCAAGTGGTGCTATGTCCGCACTTGGGATCCGAAACAATGAACCCGGGCCGCTGAGAAGAGTAATGTGCAAAGTTAACCGCTGCGCCATCTGGCTGGCCCCTGTAGCCTCTTTTTTAATGCAATTATTATGTCATCCTTATACCTAATTAAGTTAAAATACTTCTTTAATATCACATACTATGCCATCCATATTTAGTTTCCCTGAAAAATATATTTTAGTTAGGTTGTGCAAATCATCATCAAAAAACATTCACATATCATATTATTGTCAAAGCGTATAAAACTTTTTATTCAATAACAATTCTCCTTTTTTGCATATAATTGATATGCTAGGACAAATGGGTCATTTTATCTATTTGATTCTCCACATGAAATTTACCAATTGCTTTTTTATGGTATTATCTACTTTGTTCTTCTTCTTCTATACTTTTTGTTATCTAGAGAATTTAAATCCCAGCGACAAATAGACATATCTACCCGAACTTGAAGCAGGCATCTCCAACCTTACTTGCTAAAAGGATATGATCTCTTCCCCCTAATTGTTTTACTGATTGTGTATTCTCGATCTCAGTTAAAAGCAGCTATTCAGTCAAGATAAATAAAAACCAAGAATAAGTTTGGAACATCCCACCTCCCTCATTACCACTCATCTATTTGAAGATTTTATCTGACCTGACTAACCTGACGGCTTCCTATTAAGTTTTTCTCCTCTACCTTTTTCACTACTATCAGACGCTCTGTACCTGACAGTCTCTGAAAAACTTTCGATGATTTTAATGTAATTTTTCAATCATCACGATATTACTCATTACCCAAGTTCTGTTTATATTCATTTCTATCTTTTCAAATTTCTGTGCCTTTGTTCAAACGGTCCCCTGTGCCTATAATGTGGCTGCCTCCCATTCCAAATTGCTCACATTCTGTCATGTATTATAAAGGTCATGATGTTTTCTTTCCAGGCTTGAAATTGATTCCTTTCTTTTCCAAACTTGAAGTTAATTATTCATAATTACAGATCTAAATATTTCATACTTTTCTATTATAATGCTTTTGTGCATACTTTCCAGTTATGTGTTTAACTAGTCAATGGCAAAAAAGCATGGCATGGTATAGCAATGCAATGATGGAGAAAGCACAGCAAATAAAGAGGATATATGAACACACAGATCCCAGAGAACTCCCTGGGGAGAAAAGCGACATTTAAACCAAGATCTGAAGGAGTCACATAAAATTACAGAGAATTATGTTCCAGATTAAAAGAATAATGTTTTGTAAAGTCTCCCAGTACAGAATATATTATTAAAAAGAAAAAAAGGTAGCAGCCTTTCCATGGCTGGCCATGATGATGTAATTGTTTCTAGACAAGCCCTCTCATCCAAACAACTTAAAAACAGAAAAAAAAACATATAAAAAGAAAATTTCACAATTGGAAAACAGGATGAACATCAACCCTTGAGAAATGGGAAATAATTAGATGAGACCTAAGATCACAGTGACTTTCCGCTTGGAAGCATTTACTAGAAGACACAAGTACAGGGTGAGGGCAGAGAACAATAGTTTCTATGATCTATGGAGATAGAGTCAAGCTCAGGAGAGGTAAGGTGGCTAAAATTTGTGAAAAAGTATTGGTAAAGAGGAGGCTACACAGATAAGGAGCTCCAGAAACCTACATAAGTGTCTCTTGGAGTTTTTTGTTGAATACTAAGCTAACATTTCAGAAGGAAAGGACAACTACTTGGGAATGATAAGCTCAAAAACTACCAGTTCATAAAAACTGAGAGATTTCTAAGTCTGAACAAGGGAGACTAATTTGTTGAGTAACTGGGACATTCAGAAGGGACTTCAAAGACCAAGACTTTGAAGTTGAGCTACACTAATTCTAGAATATTACCTCCTCAAAGAGCCCAGTAAAATGCTTTAAAATGGGTCTTAAACATATTAACTTAATCCTCAAATAAACCAATTTCATCATAGAAAAACACAATCCTCTTTAGAGGAAAACACCACATCCAGAAACTTAATAATGTGATGTTTAGAATGACCAGTAGACAACAAAAAATAGTAGACTAATGAAGAATCATGAAAATGTGACCCATAACCAAGAGAAAAATATATCAATATAATAGACACAAATGACAAATAAAATGGAATTAGCAGACATGTTCAAGGATTTAAAAGAAAACATGAATTATAATAAAGAGAGAAATGGAATAATAGAAAAAAGAAATCCAATGGCACTTTGGAACTATAAGTAAGATATTTAAGTTAAATATTCACTGGGTGTGCTTAACAGCAGATTAAAACAAAAAGATTAATGCACTTGAAGATATGGCAATACAAGTTATCCAAATTGAAGCACAGAGAGAAAAAGAAAGAAATAAATGAGCAAAGTATCAGTGGTCTGTGGGTTAACATCAAGAAAAGTCCAACATACACGAAGTTAGAGTCCCACAAAAGGGGGCACAGCATATGTGTAGAAAGAGATAGTGGAAAATTTCCAAATTTTACGAAAAAAATACAAAGCCACTGACTCAAAAAGCTTGACAAACTCTAATTAGAACAAACACTAACAAAATCACACTGAGGCACATCATAACCATATTGCTCAAAATCAATGATAAAGAGCAGCTAGAGGAAAAGAAGTCACTTTATGCACAAAGGAACAAATATAAGCGTATCACTGATATTGCATCAGAAACAATGCAAACCAGCAAATAGTGGAACCACATATTTAAAAATATAAGGATGGGAAAAAATATCATGCAAATATTAATTATAAAATGTAGGGAAAGCTATGTTAGCATCAGGCAAAAGTGAGCTCATTACAATATGAGTAGATTTAAAGAGGGTTGTTTCAACATAATAAAAGGATAATTTCACAAGAAAGACATAAAAATCCCATTTGTATGCCACTAACAGCAGAGCTTCAACATACATGAAGAAGTGAAAGGAAATACCTGACAGAACTGAAAGGAACAAATCAA
This sequence comes from Equus quagga, assembly GCF_021613505.1. Lineage (NCBI taxonomy): Eukaryota > Metazoa > Chordata > Mammalia > Perissodactyla > Equidae > Equus > Equus quagga. The sequence goes on along the minus strand of NC_060287.1, from coordinate 18,678,090 downwards.
CAATTATAATTAGAGATGTCAACATTCCTCTTTGAATAATTTAAACAAGTAGACCAAAATAGGAAAGGATATAGAAGATGTGAATGTCACTATTAAGAAAGTTGACCTAATAAGCATTTATTGTGCTCTATCACCAACCATTGCTGACTGGATATTCTTTTCAAGTATACACTGAATATTTTCCAAGATAGATGATATTCTGGGCCATAAAGTGAGTCTTAATAAGTTTAATATAAATAAATCATCCAAAATAAATTCCCTAAACGTAAGGGAATCAAATTAAAACTAAATAGTGAAAATATATTTAGCATGTTCCAAATATTTTAAAATTAAATAACGACTTCTAAATAGCTCATAGATCAAAAAGGAAAATTAGAATATATTTTGAGTTAATAAGACATATCAAAATTTCTCAGATGCAGAAGTATTTAAAAAACTTTCATTTAAATGATCATATTAGAAAATAATTCGATGTAAACATAATAATTCTAGCTTCTTTGAAGGACAAAACCTACCCAAACTGGCACAAGAATAACATCAATTAAATAAACATATAACCATTAAAGAACTAAAAATGATATTTTAAAAATCTTTCCACAAAGAAAACTCTATATTAAGATGACTTTACTCGTGAATTTTATAGAATATTTAAGAAAGAAATAACATCACGTTTATATAAACTCTTACAGAAAGCAAACACAGAGTGAATGAACACTTTCCAACCAATTCATAAAGACAGTATTACTCTTACACAAAATGAAAAAAAGATATTATTAGAAAACAACAGTACAGTCATGAAGATAGACATAGGGATCAAACAAATAAAGCACTAGCAAATTGAATCCAACAATATATAAAACAAACAAGAAATCAGAACTAAGCTGGATTTATTCCAGGAATGGAAATCAAAGAAGATATGCTACCACATCTATAAAATAAAAAAGAAAAATCATATGATCATCTGTATAGATGCCAAAAAAAACATTTACACAATTCAAAATCCATTCATGATAAAACATCTCACCAAACTAGGAATAGAACACTTCCTCAATCTGATAAAGGACATCTACAAAATACCTACATTTAACATCATATTTAATGTTGAGAATCTGAATGCTTTCTCCATAAAATCAGGAACAAAACAAGGATGTTTGCTCTCACCAATTCTATTCAACATTGTCTTGGAGTTCCCAAGCAGTAGAATTGGCAAGGAAAAAAATAAACAAAGAGAAAACTATAAATATTGGTAAGAAGTAAAATTATTTTAAATCACAGATGACGATAACTATCTTATAGAACTTACATAAAAATCTATGAGAATTAATAAGTAAATATATCTGCAGAGTACAGGTCAATGGGCAAAAATTAACTGTATTTCCATATACCAGCAAAGACTTATACCTTTGCTGCAAAAACAATACCTTTTGAGTAATATAAAGGCATGATATATTTAGGGAGAAGTTTAACAAAACGCATGTGGCACCTGAACATTTAGGAGTAAAAATATACCTGAGAGAAATTAAAGAAAATCTAAACAAATAGAGAAAAATTCCATACCTTACATTGGAAGGATCGACACTATTAAGATATTAATTCTCTCTCCAAATTAATCTTTAGATTGAATGCAATCTCTTCAAAATTCTCTGTAGACATTTTTTTAAGGAAATTGACATGAAGATTCTAAATTTATATGGAAAAAGATCTAGAATAGCCAAAACAATTTTGAAAAAAGAACAAAGCAAGACAATGTACATTACCTTATTTTAATAATTTATATAACCCATAGAAATCAAGACAGTTTGGCATTGGAAGAACAATAGAAATGTAGATTAAAGAAGCACAATAGAGTCCAGAAATACACCCACATATATATGGTCAGTTGGTTTTGACAAAGGTCCTATGATAATAAGTCTGGAAAGACAGACTTTCAATAAATGTTGCTGGAAGAACTGGACATCCATTTGAAAAAACAAAGGCAGTTATGCATGCCTTACTAGCAAAATACATAAAAATAGTAAATATTTTATGAGATATACAGCTTTCGAATTATTCATTCTTTTATTTCTACTCTGATAATTATTTGCAGATTAGTAAATAAATTCAAGCCAACTTGTATGGAAAAATTTGAACATCAACTGAATATACTGGGAAATCTAAGGGAAATTCTCAGAGCTATTAATAAGTACGACAACTTAAGCACATGTGAATACTTCTTGTTGCAGTTACTAAAAAAGCTTCCTACAAAGAAAACTGCAGGCCAGAATTCTTCTCTACTTTTAAAGATTCCAAAGGAAAATTAGAGATTTTTGGTGTTAAATGTTCTATATTCGCCTTCTTTTAGATTAGTTTAAAAATCTCCATTTTAACAGTATCTTCTTCTCCTTATGGGAGAAATGAAGTTTTCTGGAAAGCAAGTGATTAGAAAGCAATCAAAGAAAGGCAAGACTAACTGAAGAATCTCCCAGGGAAAGCTGTTCAGTAATCTGCTTCCTTGCCAAACCCTAATGTACATCACTTCTTGTATAATGATGTTTAAGATAAGGAAAGCCTGTATTTCTGTGGTCCTAATATTTAAGCACAACCCCTCTAAGTAACTTCAGTCCATATGAGGTAATTAAGGTCACTACAGAAGACTTAAACATCTGCTCAAAGGAATCATATCAAATTCATGTCAGAAAGACAATCAGCCCTTCTAACATTTCATATTCAGTGCAAAAAAGATAGAAAAAATCTGAATATTAACTAAAGATAAAGTGTAAAGTAAGGCTATGATATTACCTATAGAAATAGTTGTCTTCCTAAAATATATTTGTATACAATATAACATTTAAAATATTTTATTCGGTGAAAATATTATAAATATCTTAATCACATATTCTTATATCTTACATGTTTAAATACTTTCATGACAGCATATAGTGATAGAAAGTATTCAATGCACATTCTTGCTTTATCCGTTATTTTTGAAGACTGCAGAAAAATGTGCTTCTCTATTGCAAAAGTTTCCAGGGATGAGGGCTGTTTTAAAGATATCGCCCCTTTACTCTCTACAGGTCAGCTCTTCTGTGAAGCTTTACTGGCTCTCCTGCTTCCCTCAGGCAAATTTAATCCCACTCTTCACTCTTTTACCAAGCTTGGCAAGTATTGCTATTGTTAAACACACCACACTCCACCTGAGTCATTGCCTCTTTTTCTTAATAGACTGTGAAATCCCTAGGTTAAAAAAAGAATCATATTTATTCAACTCTTTATCTTCAGTGCCTTGAATTGCACCATGTGTATTGGAGATCATAAATCGCTTATGGATAAATCTTTAATTTATAGATTCTCTTGTGTTGGCTATATTTTACTATCCATATTTCATTTTCGTAATAATCTTCTTACCTTCTATTTTGGCTTCATCTTGTTTGCAGCATACAGATTTATAAAATACCCTACACTATTGGAAAATAACAAAAGACTGAAATTTATATTACATAACAAAACCATTATGAATGGTTATCTGTCATGAGCACCTAATAGTTTCATCAATATTTAATTCTATATAAGACACATTGCATAGCTACATGGAAAAAAACTCATGAAGATTGTTTTCACCATTGTGATTACACATATAAATTTCAGTAAGTTGTGATTAGTTTATACTTCCTTTCATATTAACTATTCAATTAAAAACATCTAAATAATGGTCAAGATGGTGAAAAATATTATAAATAAAAGCAAATAAACATTTAATATTTTGTTGTGTTTCTTGTCATAGTGAATGAATCCATTGTAAAAATAATTTGCAATTCATATTAGCATGAGCTTCAAAGTCTTCCATTCTGCTTTTGCTTCAACATTATCACAGGTTTTCTTGTTTTTCAGTGATAAGAAACTGAAAAAATTTGGTGGAGTAATGATAAAATAAAACGACTTTGATGTATCAAACTGCATTGGTTATCAACTTGAATTCTCTACTAGGAATTCATTTTGTGGAGAGTAAGATTGCTTGAAGGATATTAACACCAGTGGTAACAGACTTTTTCAATCCCCAGCGATCATTCTTTCTTTCAATTTATATATTGGTTTGCTTTTCATACAAATGCTGATCCCTGACTTTTTAAAGATAAGCTCCACTAATGTTAGCATGCTTTCTGCCTATGTTTCTCTATATTTACCTATATTCCATTTATTAATTAAGCATTTCATTAATCAAGATGTCTCAGATTTCCCACTGTAGCTTCTTTTGTCTATAGTTAAATCTATGTCTGTAAAACGAGGAAAGGAGGAATAATGGAGGCATGTGTTGGGCATTTGTGAGCAGAGGTGTTTGATCTAAGCTGGGGAGGATTTCTCTTATGTTGTATGATGACAGGACAAAAGAAAGTCCAAGACGTGTCATCAATGGAAATCCTTTATATATATATAAAAGATTGAATGGAATGTATAGATGAATTTGGGAAGAATTGCCACCTTGATACTTTGAGTCTTCCAATCCATGATCACATGTGTGTCTCTATGTGTTTGGGTCTTACTGGATTTCTGTTGAAACTGGGTACCTGACAGTTACTGTAGATATTCAATAAGAACATGATTGCCTTTCAACCTGTTCCCCATGTAGAGATAGATGAATCTTGTCAATTTGATTCCCAGAAGTCAGATTGCCCAACGGCTTCTCTGGAGTGCAAGATTACCCTTTCATTTCTCTGAAACTCCTCCTGCCAAGCCACTTAGCTCTATAAAACCTCCCTGCCTTCTTCTCTTGTTAGGTGGGTTTGAGAGAACCTATCCTCTCATCTTCTCATTTTGGCCAATTCGAATAAACCTTTCTCCATCTCCTAGCATTGATGTCTCAGTGTTTGGTTTACTGTGCACTGAGCACAGCAACCTGAGATTAAGAGGTTTGGTATCACTCTCAACAATGTTCTTGGTTTGCAGTACTCATTTGTTAATACATCATTTTTAAATGCCTTTTTAAAACTTTTTATTTTGTTGTTCCTTTTCAATTATATAATGCCAGCATATAATAAAACAATTTTACTTTGAAATATTGAAAAAATGATCATTAAAAGGCATAACAGTAGACACAGAGAACTAGAAAACAAATATCACATCCTTGGGTAAAAAGACTCCACATCATAAAGATGTATCTTCTCTATAAGCTAATTTAAGCATTTACGGCAATGCCAATAAAATCACAATTCTCTTTTTTTACTTTTTGAAGCATGGGAATATGACTAAAATGTTTATTTGAAAAGACAAACAAGCACAAATAGCTATTAGCCAAAAACACCCTGGAAAAGAACCAAAATGAGCAAAAAGGAGAAAAGTCTTACAAAATGCCAAACATTTTAAACACTCTAAAATGTGTTTTGAGTGCAAGAATAGATGAAAAAACCAAGGGACCAAAATAAAAAAAGTACTAGAAAAGTGAGGAAAAAATGTATTTTTGAGTAAGTGGTGTTAGGATAACTGGGGACCACATGGAAAAAGAGATGAAATTAGACCTGTTCATCACATCATACATGAGGATATTTTCCAAAATGGCCAAAGAGTTAAGTGTAAAAGGAGAAAACCATGCATATAATAGAGGAAAACTTGATTGCCTTTTCTAAAATGGGAGAGGAAAAACCTTTTTAAGCTATAACTCAAAATACAGAAGCAATAAGGAAAAGTTGGATAAAAACATTAAAAACATCCATGGTAAAAGACGCCACAAGTAAAGTAAATAGTCAAATGTCAAACTGGGAAAATAGTTGCAATTTAAAATATCAAAGTGTTAATATAATTAATAAAGAGCATCTAATATTATAGAAAATTTTCAACAATGCTAAAAAATAGGTAAATGAACACATACTTCATAGAAAAAGAAATTGAAATAATCCAGAAACTGAATTAACATTTTCTCACCTCTTTCACTGGCAAAAAGCCAAAAGTTTAAGAACACATTGGGCTAGCCACGGGGTGGTTAAACATGCATGTTCATACATTGCTGGTGGGATGATAAATGGTAAAATCACTGTGAAGAGTAACTTGGCATATATCACAATTTTTTAATCATCTACCCTTTGACCCAGCAATATAACTTCTGGGAATATATCTAAAATATACACCAGCAAAAACACTTTTTAAAAGAATATTTTTTCAAAACTAGGCAAATAATTGCAGCACTGTATATGCAGAGGGACCCCCCCCAAAAGCTAAAAACAATTCAGTTTTCTTTCCATGAAGATATGGTTAAACAAAGTGTGCTACATCCATGAAATCATAACTCTACAAAGGAATGAGGAGTACTCATGTATATAACTATGGTTCAATGCCCATGAATTGTAAATGAAAAAAGTAAAGAAACGTATGTATAGTATAGATGTGTGTACCCATATACCTGTATTATACACAGTTTTCTCTATTTTGTTTTTTGACCTGGAAACCCAGGCAAAATATTTTACAAAAATACAACGAAAAAGAAACAAAAATCAAAAGAAAAAATTGTAAAAGTGAACTTAAATGTCTATCTAGTTATTGAACAGAAACACACAGATGAGAGATTCCAAGTGACCTTAAAATATAGCAATTTGATTATATGTTTGAAACACAATATAATCTAAGGACAGAAAGAACTATTAAAAAATAACCTCAAACTACTGACAGTACGCAGGATTGGTTGTTCTTTTATATTGCTATCTGAGACTGTTTTATGTGCATTGTGTAGTAAAGCAAATATCAATCTAATTTAATTATTTCCAATGTTGTTGAAAATCAGAAGGAGGTAAAGATGCAAAATGAACAGATTATGCAAAAACTCTTAACAGCTGAATCAGCATTGGAAAACTGAGCATGAACTTTTGATTTATTTCATCTCTGTATCTATGTATATATCACCTACCTATCTGTCTGTCTGTCCATCTGTCTATTAATCTAATCTCTCATTTTCCTAGATTTGTTCTCTGAAATGCATAGAAACTAGTGTCAATGCAGTCGTAATAAGTGTACCTAGCACCCACATTATGGTGTCCAGATACAATTTCCCACCAAAAGTAATCAATTCATTTTGAAGAAATGTCTGATTGCTAGTCAAAGACAGGAGATATACAACGTGAGCCTGGAACAGTTACGTCAGATAGCATGGAAGCTACCAATGACTGCTGGGGTTGTCTCAAAAGGACTTAGCTAAACTGAAGAGCCTCCTAAGAGCAAAAGTTGAGAAAACTTCAGCGTCAATAAGAACAACTTAAGTTATCTTTGAGTGACTTGAAATCCATCAAATTATTTTATTTTTTAATTTTTATTATTATTTATCTATTTATTTATTTGTTCATTTATTTATTGAGGAAGATTAGCCCTGAGCTAACTACTGCCAGTCCTCCTCTTTTTGCTGAGGAAGAGTGGCCCTGAGCTAACATCCGTGCCCATCTTCCTCTATTTTCTATGTGGGACGCCTACCACAGCATGGCGTGCCAAGTGGTGCCATGTCTGCACCCAGGATCCAAACTGGCGAACCCGGGGCCGCCGAGAAGCAGAACGTGCGAATCTAACCACTGTGCCACCGGGCTGGCCCTCATCAAACTCATTTATATCTAAGAGTTAACAGTTATTTTTATAAAAACTACTAATTGTTTATTGATGAATTTTCTAGGAAAGAGAATCTTTATTTTGATAGTTGTAACTGATGGGAAAGAATCAAGCATTTCTCCTGCCTTTCTGGTATCACTGGTAACTACATAGTTGATAAGGAAATGTTTCCCTTCATAAAAATAGCTGCTAATAAATGAGGGAAGAATGATTAAATTAAAATAACACCAATTTAACTGCTGGAGAATTAATGGATCTAGGCAAAGATTACCAACAGCTGCTAACATCATAACAGGAGACACCAGACAACACATGCCCCGAGGGAAGAACGATTTATGGGACATAGAGAATGGTCTGGTAAACTACATCACATCATGTTTATGTACACACATGCTAGCCACTCTACAAATTTTCTAGTAAAAAAGCTTGAAAAGCAATTGTACATCAGTGAAAGCTTTGAAATTATGAAATGTTATGTCCTCCAATTTTATCAGGATCAAAACATCGAAGTTACAAAAATATCCAAAGATGGGAAGATATTCATTGTTTAAGATACTATCTCTTCCTCAGTGAAGAGAATCCTGCCTCCAGGATTATGGATAAATAGCCCATTTTGATAGTTACAGAGGCCTTTAAGGCAGGGGGCATCTCAAATCAGAGCTGAATTAAGAAATTAGTGTCTCTCCCTTCTTGTTACGCACTATAAACCCTCCCAGAGCAACCTATGCACCCCAGCCACTTAGAAACATGCAGAGATTTTTATTAATGAATTAATTTGACTCCTTAAATTACATTAAGGATCATTGTTGAAAAGTAATCTGTGGATTCAGGAATTGCAATACGTAAAAAATATTGAAAAATACACAAAGTGATTTTTAATATTCTCTAGATGATGGTTTGAACAAAAGTGTGAAAAAAAGAATACTAAAGAATAATGGAAGGTCTTGCTGAGCATCTCTGGGTAAAATAGGCGTAAATCACAATGGAAGATTTTGGACCCTGTTGATCCTACTAGGAAGACAGTTGATGAGGCTTAGACTGAAGAAAAATCTTTCAACCTCATGTAATTTTTACCCTATATCTTCAAAATTATAATACACCTTACTTGTTAACATCAGTAGGACAATTTACTGAAGCCAAAAAGGAAAATATCATTAATGGTGGGATGAATATTACGTTTCTGTTAATAATTTCATTTTCACTGAGAATCATGGACTGAAGCTATGGCTAAGTGGATGGATTTTCCTGAGGCCAGAGGCCCCACAGGGAGTTTTCAGAGCCTTAGGCAACATTACTGAAATAAAAACTTTCAGCTTCAATGCCCAGATGTATGCAATAATTTGTCTTTATATCCCACAAAACTGTGTTTAATTTTCAGTTCCATCTATTTTTCAAGATGTTGTTCTTACGTTTATTATTCTATGTCTTCTGAAATTAATACAAGGCAATAACATTATGCCAATTCTAATGATTTAAAAATGGATTTCAGTATTATTTTTTCTTACCTTGTAAAGAGTAACCTGACAACTTATTCTAGCCATAGAGAAGTGCTCTTTTTTTTTTAAAGGTATGCTTTTTGGTAAGGAAGATTTGCCCTGAGGTAACATCTGTTGCCAATCTTCCTCCTTCTTTATTTTCCCCAAAGCCCCAGTACATAGTTTTATATCCTAGTTGGGAGTCATTCTAGTTCTATGCGGGATGCTGCCACAGCATGGCTTGATGAGCAGTGTGTAGGTCTGTGCCCAGGATCCACATCAATGAACTCCAGGCTGCCAAAGTGGAACACAGGAACTAAACTACTCAGCTATGGGGCCGGCCCCCAAAATACTCTTTAAAAAGAAACTCTGCATAAATCTTAGAAACAATCATTACAGTTTCATATGCTAAATTCTTGGAGACACTATCTTCTTCAGTGAGTAAATTGTCCATGGTGAATGTTTTCTTATCATAGAAGTTACAAGTCTATTTCCAAGAAGGCAAATCTTTATAACATATGAATTTCAAATAATTTTAGATTTATTTATATTTGATTACTAAATTTTAATAATTAACAATCTTAGGAAATTGAATTTAATAATCGAAGGTATCTGGCATTTTTCTCATGTAAAATTAAATATTCATTTATGCTTTGGAATTTAAATATGTTGATACACATATATGCATATACATATTAATGGCAACTTTGTAAATTTATATTGTAGAGTTCCTTCCTGTATACATATTTTCAAACAATCTCTTCATTTCTCTACCATCTTGAAATTCTAGAATTAAAAATTTTAAAAATCTACCTGAGCATTTATCTTACATCACATGTAAACAGACAGAAAATGAAAGGAAACATCCATAGATTATTGCAATTATAAATATCTTTTACTGTGGATCTTTTATGTTAATTTCCTTCTCGCATTCTATAGAGAAATCTAAATGGGTTAAGGGTGTTTATGGAAATCATTCCAAATCTTCAGGAATACGTACCAAGAACTAGAGACACTAACGCATTTGCATTAGTTTTCTGAGGATGCCATAATAAATTACCACAATGCGGTAGCTTAAAACAACAGAAATGTATTCTCTGAAAATTCGTGAAGGCTAGAATTCTCTGGCAGAGAATCTGTTCATTGGCTCTCCTAGCTTCTGGTGTCTGTTGGCCTTCCTTGATTTGTGGCTGCATCAGTCCCGTCTCTGCCTCTGTGGTCACATTGCTTCATTCTCTCCTGATGGCCTCAAATCCCTGTCTTTTTCTTAGAAGGACACTTACCATTGGATTTAGGGCCCACCCAGATAATCTTCATATCAAAATCCTTAATTCAATTACATCTGCTGTTATGGGCTGTATTGTGTCCCCCTAAAATTCATATGTGGGAGACCTACTCTCCCAAGTATCTCAGAATGTGACTGCATTTTGAGATAGTCTTTAAAGAAGTAATTAAAGTAAAATGAGGCCACATGTTTGGGGCCTAATACAATCTGACTGATGTCCTTATAAGGAGAGGAAATTTGAACACACAAAGAGACAACAGGGATGCACAGGCACACAGGAAAGACTTCATGAGAGTAGGGGGCCTCTGTGAGCCAAGGAGAATGGCCTCAGAAGAGACCGAATCAGCTGACAACTTGATTTTGGACTTCTATCCTCCAGAACTGTGAAAGGCATCCAATCTGTTGTATTTTGTTATGGCAGCTCTAGCAAACTAATAAATCTGCAAAGACTCTTTTTCCAAATAAAGTAACTTTCGCAGGTTCTGGGCGAGGCTGCCATTCAACTCAGTGCAGTGTATAACTATACTTTATTATTAAAATATCCTAGTATAAACAAAGTGATAGATAAGTAAGACAAAAAATTACTATGATGATGATGCTGGAAATGTAAAGATATTATACTACGCTTAAGTTATTGACCACAGTGTCAAATAAATGTCCAGTCATATATTGAAACATGAAACATCTTTTTGGCATTAAAATGGTTACTTATAAAATTATGCTTTAATCATTGGGAATATTTTTCAACATTATCAAAACTGAGATATATACCAAGTTTTTAATATGATACCACTGCTAAGAGCAGTCATCCGCTGGGAGTCTAATTATAGCATATACGGGTCACATTTTCTTTATAATATTGCTGAAGACTTGGAATGTGATAATATGAAAAAAGATGTAACCCTTATTCTCATGTCACTCACAAAATGGTGAGGAAGATAGCCAGTCAATTGATACAAACAGTTGCCTTTAATTGATTCCTACTCTGTATTAGGTAAATAAAGACACTAAAAAGAAGATACAGCTTAAGATTTGGGAACTATGATTATCATTATCATCTTCAAATTACCGATAATGACCATGAGGTGTAGAAAAGACAAGTCAAACACATCTGTCTGGCCCTAAAGCCCATGCTTTTCTTTTTACTATCATATCAAAGTTTGAAAAGTGCTCTAATGCTGGTTGGCAGAGTGGGTTGGAAAGAACTGGAATGCCTGGGTGGGCTCAAGGCATACCAGTGGGGAAAATTTTGCTTCTATGTTTCAGCCCAACAATTAGGAATCTGTACTTTCTCACACTTAGGCAATGCAAAATGCAGCTGTTCCCAAGATAAAGCATTAGCATGTGGCAGAACTTGCTTTTTGAAAGACCTTGATCAGGGCTTGGGAGTGGGACAGAGGATGTGAGTTTCTCTGTTCCAGGGATATGGACCCTAGAGGAGAAGGCAATAAGCGGGTGTCTGGAGTGGGCTGAGTTTAAGGGAAGTATTAGAAATGTTCTTGCCAACTACACCAACGCCAAATTAAGAGTGCCACTCTCCTGCTATTGCTCAGACTCATGGAGCGAAAGAACAGAAGCCATCACGGTGAGTCCTGAGGAGAATCTCAGCACGGAGAAAAAGGAGCTGACAACTGTCTTCAAAGGATATCCCGTCAGCTTGGAAGCAACTAGAAGGAACTCACCCTTAGGCCATCAAAATTTTCCTAAGTCATACCAAATGCCACAAAAGTCCACCTGCTTTAGAATATTTTTATTTTAGGCATTTTTAAATACTAACGTTTTTAAAAAGTGTGCTCCTATATGAAATGTCACAATATACAAACGTATGCTTTTTTCAGAAGTTTTAATTTGTAAATGATTTTTTTTTCAGGTAAGATCACTTTTATATGATATTCTGGCAAAACCAGTCACATTTTAGCACATTATTGTTAGTGTAATTTTCTATCTTTTAAATTTTACTATACAGATAACATGTTTTAAACACATTTTTAAAATAGGTTCACAAGATGTTAATTGCATTTTCCCAATATTGTTATTTTATTTAATAACAATTTTTATACTATGACTATGTACTTGAGAATTATTTTTTGGGCAGAAAGGATAGTAAACTGAATACTTGGTGACTAATTAAGACTGCATCATTAATTTATTAGTACAGTTCATCATATAATTCCAGGTCTTTCCCCTCCAGGTACACAGTGTGACTGTGGTTTCCTGCCTCCCTGAAATCAGGTATGGCAATATGACAAACGTCAATTAATGAATTAGGAGTTCTGTGTCAGTTCTGGGCAGAAGCTTTAAAGGACAGAAGACAACTCAATTCATCTACTTGTTCCCTTTGCCATGGAAACTGTCAATATCCTAGATAGGGCTGGTGCTTCAGGCTGAGTCTTGGGGTGAAGACCATGCTGTATAGACTGGTGATGGAGGCACAGTGAGACAGAAACACCAACATATTTCCTTATTAGTATCATAATTATTGCTATATCTTATTATTTCAGTTTGTACTTAATATGCTACACTCTAAAAGTATTGCATTATAAGTGAAATCAGTGGAATGCCATGCAAAATTTAAAGAAAATAAGCCAAAGCTACCCTCAAAATGATGAATAGATTTTCCAAATACAATCTGAGCAAAGAAAGAAAGATATATCATAATATATAGAATACGATTTGATTTATAGTATAAAGGCAAGAATGAATATATTGTTTAAGGACATATGTATAACTGTTAAAAGTATAAAAGTATCGAGGAAGTGATTACTAGAAGTTAAGGTAGTGGTTCTCTCTAATGGTGATGCCTGGAAATGACACACAAAAGTTTCTAGAATGATAGCAGGATTTTCTTCTTGCAGGGTTGTCTCTTGTACAGTGGTTACATGGGTGCTCATTTTTAAAATATTAATTGTGCAGCAAATTTATGGTTTACGTAGTTATTCTATTTGTTTTATATTTCATAATAAAATGTTTTCATGAAAATAAATTGAGACATCTATGCTGATAATACAAAACCAAAATCTCTGTTTATTTTAGAGGATAAAGAAACATACTTTAAAATCTTTAGCAAGTTTACGGAATTTAGTAGTAAGTTATTTTAATGTGTGTAGGGACTATGTTAAATCTGAAATTAGAATATTAAGCACTTTTTATGCCATTCAATAGGTACACATATATTGTTAAATGCAAGTTGTAATAGAAATACAGATATACCTACTGTAGTGGACAGAATAATACTCCCCCCGCCAAAGACGTCCATTTTATAATCCCAAGAACCTGTGAATATGTTAACTTACATGAAAAAAGGGACTTTGCTGATGAGATTAAGTTAAGGTTTTGAGGTGATATGAGAAGATTATTTGGGATTATCCATGTAGACTCAATGTGATCAGAGGAGTCCTTAGAAGGCAAAGCAGGTGGCAGAGAAGTCAGAGAACAATATGTGACTATGGAATCAGAGGTCAAAGAAAAAGAGAGGGAGAGAGAGCAACACTGAGAGTGAGAGAGAGAGAGCAAGACAGGTGGATAGGAAGATGCTATGCATGTGGCTTTGAAGATGGAGGAAGGGGCTACAAGCAAATGCATGCAGGCAGCCTCTAGAAGATGGAAAAGGTAAAGAAAAGGATTCTTCACTACAGCCTCAAGAAGGAAAATATGCCAGTACCTACATTTTAGCCCTGTATTATTAATTTTAAATTTCTGGCTTTCAGCACTTAGTAAGATGATAAATTTTTGTTGTTTTAAGCCACTAACTTTGTGGTAACTGGTTACAGTATCAATAGGAAACTAATATACCTCTTTAGCTATTTACATAAATACATACTTTATATTTTTCACTTCTACAGTCATGTGCTACATAATTATGATTCATTCAACAATAGACCACATACACAACATGGGCCTATAACACATATACATAGGTTAGTACCAAATAACCTAGGCATGTAGTAGGCTATACCATCTAAGTTTGTGTAAGTACATTCTTTGATGTTCACACAACAAAATCACCTAAAAATGCATTTGTCACAATGCATCCTCAACGTTAAGAGACAAGTGACAGTATATACTCAGAATCTTACACAGGATTTTGGACACAGTAGAAGTCCAATACATATTGAGATACAAATTAATGAAGGATAAGAAACGAAATAAGTATCAAGACAAGAAAAAGAGAAAGAGAATAATTATGTGAAGATACAGTAGGAGATATATTTTTAATTAATTCTGCCAGAATATTTTAAGTGCTAATGTTTATTACAATTATTTTTTGTTAAAAGCTTTTGAATGAAATATAAACATAAAATCAAATAGGTGTTCATTTTCTAAACAGCACTGATTGTTATGTAGGTAACAGCACCTTCAAGTAGGATTGTAGTAATTGACAGATATCCAATTAGAGAAAAAGTTAATGAATCAATATATAATTCTTAAAAGAGTAAAGCATAAAGAGCAATTTGGATATATGGATTATGCCTTAGAAATAAAGTTACTAATCTGAAATTGATTCTAGACATGGTTATTGAATGGTGTGATACCTCTTTCTCTATCACTGTCCCCACCATTTCCCCCAAAGACCAATAAGAAGAGTCTATATTAGCTAGCATTTCCATAGGGAGTAGCATCACAACATTTTTAGAGGACACTTTTGAACTTGTTAAAATCGATTGCCTATTTTCTATTCTGATATAATTACATTTTTCATATGCTTATATGAACCATACAGGTAAACAAAAAATCTAAAGAATTTCATAATAAAGTTTTAAATATATTGTCTTACGATTTTATCTAATATCAAGAGTAATCACTTTACACTAGAAACAACCAGTTTAACTGAGCATCATTATTTTTACATGGCTAATTTATATGCATATAAACTAAAATATTAATAAATTTATGGCTTATACCTTTGGAGATGTGTCATCATGTTTGTTTTTGGTGAGGAGGATTGGCCCCGAGCTAACATCTGTTGCCAATCTTCCTCTTTTTGCTTGAGGAAGATTGTTGCTGACCTAACATCTGTGCCAATCTTCCTCTATTTTGTATGTAGGATGCTGCCAGAGTATGGCTTGACGAGTGGTGCGTAGATCTGCACCTGGAATCCAAACTGGCGAACCCCAGGCTGCTGAAGCGGAGAGCACGAACCCCACCATATGCCACCAGTCCAGCCCCTGTCTTATCATCTTTAATATTCAACTAAAACATATTTTCAACTGGTTTTCATTTAATAAGTTAATATTTTTAAAAAGTAGAATAACAATTTGGTAATCTAGAGACAGGCAAAAGTTATGTCAAATTGTGTTTGTTTGCAGATGACATGATTGTCTATGTAGAAAATCCAAGCTAATTGAAGAAAAATCTGCTAGAATAAGCAATTTAGCAAGGTTGCAGGACACAAGATTAATATGCTAAAGTCTATTGCTTTCCTACATACCAGAAATGAACAAGTAAAATTTGAAATCAAAACTACAATACCTTTCTCATTAGCATGCCCCACAATGAAATACTTGGATATAAATCCAAACAACTATGTAGAAGATCTATATGATGAAAACTACAAAACTTGGATGAATTAAATCAAAGAAGAAATGAACTGGAGAGATATTCCATGTTCATGGATAGCAAGACTCAATATTGTTAACGTGCCAGTTCTTCCCAACTTGATCTAAATATTCAATGCTATCCCAACCAAACCCACAGTAAATTATTCTGTGGACATCAACAAACTGATTTTGAAGTTTATCTGGAAAGTTAAAAGACCCAGAATAGTCAACACAACTTGTAAGGAGAAGAACAAAGTTGAATTGCCACTACTCTTCTTCAAGACTTATTATAAAGTTATTGCAATCAACACAGTGTGGTATTGGTAAAAGAAGAGAGAATTACATCACTGGAACACAATAGAGAGCCTAGAAATAGATCCACGTAAGCAGAACAAATTGTTCTGTGGCACAGAAGCAAAAACAATACCACGGAGCAGAGAGAGTCTTTTCAAAAAATGGTGCTAGAACTATTGGACATCTACATGCAAAAAAAAAAGACTCTAGATACAGACCTTCCATCCTTTACAAAAATTAACTCAAAATGGATCATAGACCTAAATGTAAAATGCAAAACTATAAAACTCTTAGAAGATAACATAGGAGAAAATCTAGATAACCTTGGAAGTGGTGATGCCTTTTTAGATATAATATCATAGGCACGATCTGTGAAAGAAGGAATTGATAAGCTGGACTCCACTAAAATTAAGAACAACTGCGGCGTCAAGGAAACTGTCAAAGGAATGAGAAAACAAGACACAGACAGGGAGAAAATATTTGCAAAAGATATAATTAACAAAGGACTGTGATCCAAAATATAAAAAGAGTTCTTAAAACTCAATAAGAAAACAGAAAGTCAGACTGGAAAATGCGCCAAAGTTCTTAACAGACACCTCATGAAAGACGTGTCTGCATATAGATGGCCAATATTCATATGAAAAGATGCTCCTCATCATATGTCATCAGGGAAATGAAAATTAAAACAATAAAGAGATACCACTACACACCTGTCAGAATGACCAAAACCTAGAACTCTGACCACACCAGATACTGACAAGGATATGGATCAACTGAAACTCTCATTCCCTGCTGGTAGGAATGCAAAATGCTACAAACACTTTGGAAGAGAGATTTGTGGTTTCCTGTAAAACCAAACAAACTATTACCAAATGAACAAGCAATCATGCTCCTTGATACTTACCCAAAGGAGTTGAAACATTTTGTCTACATAAAAACTGCACAATAATGTTTATAGCAGCTTTATTCTCAATTGCCCAAACTTGAAAAGCAACCAAGATACCCTTTTGTAGGTGAATGGATAAATAAACTATGATACATCCTAACAATGGAATATTATTCAGCACTAAAAATAAATGAGCTATCAAGACATGAAAAGTTATAGAGGAAACTTACATGCATATTACTACACAAAGGAAGCCAATCAGAAAAGGCTACATACTGTATGATTCCAACTAAAGGCAAAACTATGGAGAGAGTAAGATCAGTGGTTGACAGGGGTAGGGTAAGAGAAGGAACAAATAGACAGCACAGAGGGCAGTAAAACTACTTCATGTGATATTATAATGATGGAAACATGTCATTATACATTTGTCCAAACCCACAGAATGTACAATACCAAGAGTGAACCTGAAGATAAATGACAGGCTTTGGGTAATAATGATGCATGGGTTCACCTATTGTAACAAATGTATCACTCTGTAAGTGATGTTGATAATGGGGGAGGCTATGCATGTGTGGGGGCAGGGGCAATATGGAAATCTCTGTACCTTCTTCTCAATTTTCCTGTGAATCTAAAACTGCTCTAAGATAATAAAGCCTTTTAAATAACAAATTTTCAACCGGTATTGATTTAACAAGTTAATATTCGAAAAATGCCACAACACTTTTGGTAAGTCACATAGAAGCAAAGTTATAGCACAGAGCAAGCAAATGAGGTATTTTCTCAGATATGGATAGTATTCAACAGCAATGATGCTTTAAAATGTCAAATTAAGTTAACATAACCTTATTAACTCTTCTCTATTGATTATCTCTTACAGATTATCAATAAATATTTGGGTTAGTTATTATTATAAATGTATTTTTCATAATTATGTTGTGGTTTTAAATTTTTTAAATTTTTATTTATTTATTTATTTATTTTGAGGAAGATTAGCCCTGAGCTAACATCTGCTGCCAATCCTTCTCTTTTTGCTGAGGAAGACTGGCCCTGAGCTAACATCTGTGCCCATCTTCCTCTACTTTCTATGTGGGATGCCTGCCATAGCATGGCCTGACAAGTGGTGCGTAGGTCCACACCCAGGATCTGAGGCAGTGAATCCCGGGCCACTGAAGCGGAGCTTGTTAACTTAACCACTGCGCCACTGGACTGGCCCCTGTTGAGGCTTTTATATGAATGAAAAAATTAAAAGAAGAATAATTAAACAGCCAAACAGAAGTTTGGGATATATGTACAAATACTTATACTTTATTCAACACTTTAGAGGGATGCCAATATTGACTAAAGATCCTTCAAAATACGAGCATTTCACTAAATACTTTATTAACTATCTTTAATAAAATCCTGTTGAAAATGCTTATTTCCCCAGCTGAAGAGGATGACCTTTACATGATTCCCAGTTGTACAAAGCCTTTAGTTACAAAGTGCTCTATTCTAACACATTATAATGTTAGCATTATTCCAAAGAGCACAAAACTATAAGAAACTATCCAAAAGACATTTTATGCACAATTTTCTTGTTTAAAATATATTTAGACCATATTAGCCATCCCAATTATTTTTTTGTTTTATACATTCATTTTCTGATTCTTCCTTATCTAAAGTTTTATGCCAGGCTGCCAAAGCGGAGTGCGAGAACTTAACCACTATGCCACAAGGCCCGCCCCTTAAAGTGTTTTGTAAGTGTGCATATATGACAGCATAATTTAAAACAAGCAGAGAGGTCCATATCTAGGACAATGTATTTGTTCTTCTAAGGATATTCGTTTCATGTTCTTATTTAAATAAAATGATGCTCCTTCAATAAGTGTGTAGGCAAAGGTCCATTTATTCTTGTGCAATGACTATATTTTCTAAGTCCAAAATTCACCTTGTATAACCCAGTTACACTAGAAGCTGGATAGTGGATTCCTGTAAAGATATGCAGATTCATTATACATACTTAAGAATTTATCATACTTAAGATCATTTCTTATGTTAAATTTTCTACTGCCTGAAGAATTTATAGGCAGCTTAAAAGTTGGAAGGGCTAATTAAATCATTATTTCAACCTTCTTCTTCTTGCTGATTAAATTAATGAGGAGTTTGATAAGGCAAATCTATTAGGTAACTGATCTAAAATATTTTCAGTCTATACTAATTTAAGAGGATTGTTAAAATTGTGATATTACAACGATATTTATGATGAATAAATCTGCCATAAATATGCATATGTAAATTCATGTTTTAAATTTGTTTACCTGCAAAACTGATAATTTCTATTCAATAATTAATTTAAATACATTTTAAAATTTAATATTCGTTACACACGATTGTGTCATTTGTTTTAAAACATTTCTATGCATTATTCTTTCTTTGGTTATTTTTACCTTGGTTTTGCAAATGTATAATCTATTAAACTCTTTTTCATCCTTTGAAGATTTTCTTTTAATTCTTGTATTGTTTCTCATGCAATTCTGAGTTGATTTTCTACAGCAATCATTACGTTCTTTACCATCTCAGAGGTAGATTTAATTTAGCTATTGCTCTTTAGTTTCATTATTATCCTGGACGTCACACCACTTTTTATCTTGCCATACACTTTTCAACTCATTTTTATTTCTTACCTTACAAAGCCCAGATATTTATATGTTATTTTACATTTAATTCAGAATAAAAATCAGATGTGTAAAAAGGATCTACAAATCACGATCATACAGTACTTTTGCTTTGTCTCTACAGGATCTTATCAATTCCAACTTTTGTACATAGTAGTATAGAATGCTCAATTTTGATTTTCCTTCATCTTTTAGTTTTCATTTATCTTAAGTAACTCTTAATTAAGAGGAAAACTGGATCTTTTCAGTACACGTTCTATGACGAGTTCACTACTTCAGTAACCCTGTGTCTCCATTTGTATGCTGATGCAGTGTCCTCATCAGGTGCTAAGCTGGAAGCCAAGGTGACATGAACAACACTTCGATAAATTTCTTGTGAATACCAGGCATGCAGCTATTTTAATTCTGTACTAAAGAGAGACTTTATATTACCCTTGTGGCCTTGTCCTTGAAATACAAGAAAAATAAATTATTCCTGCACAAATCTAATTCACTCTGTATTTCTTCTTTGACCGACACAAACAAGCATAGTGTTAACCATAGTCCACTATTCACAGTATATTTTTTGTCTGATTTCATCTTCTTTGAAGCTCACATCCTAGATGTAACATGTAGTAGTGTTGCCACCCTCCTTCCCTCCTGGCATACAGTTCTTGGTTTTGGTTGAAGGGGAAAGGATAGGCAGTAACACGGGCTGGCAAATATACCGAACTTGCCATCACAAAATACCAATCTCATCCTTGAGCAGGGTGCCAGCCACGTTTCCAGTTGTTAATATCATTGTGTGTTCTCGAGTGGAGGTTGGACAGTTTAGCATATAAAATATATATGTTTAGATAGATATAGACATGTTTCTATTTAAATGTGTTTAAATAGAAACATAATCAATTACTGGACCATATTTGCACTGTTTCATTTCAGTTTTTTTCTTCTATTTGAAGATATCTGTCTCCTGATATTTATTTCTAAATACATATTGTGTTCATTCTATACCTGTGGTAAATTTATTATTTAGATAACAATCTCTTAAGGATTAACTGAAAATTATTTATAAATAAAACAAAATCATGTAAAAATTATAAAGTTGATATAATCATATAATAGTGACTGATTCTTCTTATTTTTTTTTGGAGGAAGATTAGCCCTGAGCTAACTACTGCCAATCCTCCTCTTTGCTGAGGAAGACTTGCCCTGAGCTAACATCCGTGCCCATCTTCCTCTACTTTATATGTGGGACACCTGCAACAGCATGGCTTGCCAAGTGGTGCCATGTCCGCACATGGGATCCCAACTGGCGAACCCGAGGCCGCCGAAGTGGAACGTGCAAACCGGGCTGTCCCTTATTCTTTTTTAATAAAGGAAAAATATATAATGAAAGAACAGTAAAGATGTGTATTTGTCACTTATTTTTTTGCAAGTTCTTATGATAGGAATACTTGAAAGAGTAAATTAGATGCAGTTTTTTTAATATCTTTTTTTTATTATTTCTAGAAGACAAAAGTACCACTATGCTGAGTAGTTTATGTACTTAGCTTTAAAATGTTTCTTTTAACTTACAAAAAAGTGACAACGACCTTTTAAAATGCACACATATTCCAGTTAAAAAAGTAAAATTGGGAATATAAAATATATTTTTGTTTTTTTCCAATATTATTCCGAAACAAGCAAATTGATATTTTATTGCTTTGCTAACATTTCTGTTATGAGGTCATTACTTTTTATAAAGCTTATAATATATACATTTCTTTTACGTTAAGATGAGTTCCTCTTTCCACAGAAGCTGCCATTGAACTTTCACTTTCAGCTTCGGCAGCCCAGGGTTTCCTTGGTTCAGATCCTGGGCACAGGCATGGCACAGCTCATCAGGCCACATCGAGGCAGCATCCACGCCACAACTAGAAGTACCCACAACTAAATATACGACTATGTAGTGGGGGGATATGAGGAGAAAAAATAGGAGAGAAAAAGAAGATTGGCAACCGTTGTTAGCTCAGGTGCCAATCTTTAGGAAAAAAAGAAGAAATTTCACTTTCATTAGAAGATTATATTATGTGTGCTTCAACAGATATATTAAATATATGATTTCCCAGAAATTATACACACATACAACCACAAAACACATACACACACACACACATAAACATTCTCTCTCCACACACAAGTATGGATACAGGGTTGGTATTGAAGATAATTCATAATATGTTGATATTTGATTATGTTACTGTAACAGGAATATAAACCTATAGATCAAATAATAGAAAAAATAATCTATTTATACTGCATGTATATGTGTGTGTGCAAATATGTGCATGCATATTTAGCTCTACTGAATAAACAAATGTATTTGGATGTATTTTGCCATTTTATACAATCTGAGAAGAGAAGCATACTAACTTAAAAAATATTTTCACTAGCTTACATTAATTCAGAGAAAATTTTTCTCTATAAATATTTTTAATGTTCCATGATAGTATCTGAAATGGAACTCAAATCTGGCCTCATCTTTTCTTAGCACTTACCCCAGTCAAAGTTCTCTCACTAAACTCTGTCAAAAGCAATTATTTCATTATGCTTTGCTAAGAAAAACCTCCTTCATAAATGAGACTAATAGAACATTCTTATTAGGAAACATAATTGGATGTAGCCAATTTTTGAAAGCATGTTAAATAAATATTATAACATTAGGATAGAGGCTTGGGATTCTCTGGCACAAACAAAATAAATGCTAAAGAGAAAGCTTTGCAGAGAATTTTTGTTGGGTAAATTTGATACACAGTTGAAGAAAGGAATGAGGTATTTTCTTAACTCTTTTTCCACCAAATTTGAAAATGAATGTAATATGAAGTTCATTCAGTTCAATTTGGAGACTATTGTGCTGTGTTGATTTCACGCCAGTTCAACAATTTTTGAAAACTAGGTTTGTCTGGAGTTCAGGTGGTTCGCAAAGAAAAGAATATGTGGTTTCTACTTTGGCTGAGACACCTTGATATGTTTTTTTTTCAATATTATATTATTTCCACTGAGAAATTTCAAAACAGTTTTCCAAGAAGCAGTTAGATGAACTAAATCCCACATCAGAGTCTGACATAGTTGAAGGAAGATTCTGTGTGGAGAAATGGTGAGAATTCATCTGGAAATAACTTCATGGTAGGTGCCACACAAAAGAGATTAAACAGCCATCAATATGACATTGCTGAATGTGGTATTGGAAAGAGATGTGGGGTAATACTAAATTATATAGTATTTCCACCATAGATATACAATAGATGTAAATAACCTAAAGAGAATAGATAATACTGATATGTAATAAAATAATTAGAAAGGGATAGTTGTCAGTATTTATCTTTGCTTTTAATAAAACATATTTGTAGTTTATATAATTTAATTCTTAATAATGTCTGTTCTCAGCAATCAGCTCACCAGTATATTCTAGCAGCAAACAAATGCAGGAGGGTAGGGAGGAGGAGAGGAGCAGCGAAGTCTTAGTTGGCTGGCACTGTTGCAGTTTGCTGTTTCAGTACTTCTGGGGCCAGATGCCCAAATGCACACTCCAAATTTTCCCTCATGGAGCGGTGTGAAAGGACTCTCATGTTGCCTCATTATCCAGCTCTGAGTATCAAAGACCTACTGGTTACATAGCGAGCTGTGTGTCCTGGAGTGCTGTTGATGAGCCCTGCTTAGCAATCCCGGCTGACGGAACCAGTCGGTACAAGCAGGCTCCTGCACGGCCTTGCCCGCTACTTTTCCGTATTCCACTGTTTTTCTGAAGGTAAAAATGGTGACATTAATGACCCACTGAGACTTTTCATAACAGAAGCAGGAGCAGGTTTTAGTCTTAATGGTATTAAGATGGTGCTAGAACTAGGGTGGAACTCAGCTAACTGAAGGAATGGTGTCACACTGGAAGGAAAGGCAGCCTAGAAGAAGAAAAAATGTACTTAAAATTATCATCACATGACTCAAGTTTTAAACTACTTCTTAGGTTTGGTTCATGGTTCAGAAATTCAACACAATGGGTTTTATTTAAGTTTCAAAGTTTTCCTGAAAGCAAGCTTTTCCCTGATTCTATGTGTCCATGATATTTTCCCCTTTCCATTATTCGAATTCAATTAGCAAACATAGTCCTGAAAAACTGATGGCTAGTTACTATTTTAGAAACCTACGCTAACTACTGAAAGATCAAAGTATCTCAGGTGAGTAAAAAATGCTACTTGACTAATTTCGTGTAACCCAGAAAAAATCCAAGCTAATGATTACAATATAGATAGCTGCTTGTAGATAGTGCTACATTCTGAATACCGTAGAAGAATTCATCATACTTTCATTGTAAATGATTGAGAGGCACTGTGTTAAACAGCAAACGTTTGGGAAACATAACCCAGTATGCCACCGTTTTGATTAATCTTTGAAATAGCCCCTACATTTGCCAAGGATAATCAATCAAACGTAATCTGAAAACAATCAGGGATGAATTTAAACGCGATCTACATTTCTCTGATTCATCATCTGTAAAATGGGATAACAATAACATCTAAATCATTAGGTTGTTGTAAGGAATAATTTAAGTAATTAAGATAAAAACCCAATACACAATTAGCTGTTCTAATTTAGTAAGTTCATCACTCACAGTAAAACACTTTATTTGCAATACTCATCACAGACAATTGCTAAAGAAATAAGGCAACGAGAGGAAAATATGGCAAGACATCTGTGGCATCTCATAATTGCACTGCAGGTTAGACTTAGTCACCCGTGTGTTATAATCCCAGATCATGGAGTGTAGGATTTAGAATAGAGAAAGGTAGAAAATAAAATTGAATATGTGTTAAAGGAGAACAAATGTAGACACCATTTATTGTTTATTTTTAAGAGACTTTATTTTTTAGAACAGTTTTAGGTTCACAGCAAAAATATGTAGGTTCATAGGTAGAGAGATTTCCCACATCCCTCCTGACCCTACACTTGCATAACCTCCTCCATTATAGACATCTATCACCAGAGGGTTACATTTGTTACAAGTGATGAGCCTACATTGATGCATCATTATGATCAAAAGTCCACAGTTTATATGAAGACTCACTCTTGGTGTTGCACATTCTATGGGTTGGGACAAATGTATGATGACATGTATCCACCATTACAGTATCATACAGAATAGTTTTGCTGCCCTAAAAATCCACTGTGCTCCACTATTCGTCCCATCCTCTCCCTTAACCCCCGGCAATCACTTATCTTTTTACTGTCTCCATAGATTTGCGTTTTCCAGAATGTCACAGCGTTGGAATCAGACGGTATGTAGCCTTTCAGATTGGCTTCTTTTACATAGTAACATGCATAAGTCTCCTCCATGTCTTGTCATGGCTTCAGAGCTCATTTCTTTTTGGTGCTGAATAATATTCCATTGTCCGCATGTATCACAGTTTACTTATCCATTTACCAACAGAAAGACATTCTGGTTGCTTTCAAGTGAAGGCAATTATGAATAAAGCTGCTATAAACATCTGTGTGCAGTTCTCTGCGTAGACATAAATTTTCAACTCCTTTGGGTAAATACCAAGAAGCATGACTGCCTGATTATTTGGTAACAGTATATTTAGTCTAATTAAGAAATCACCCAACTATCTCCCAAAGACTATGCCATTTTGCATTTCCACCAGCAATAAATGAGAGTTTCTGTTGCTACACATCCTTGTCGGAATTCAGGATTGTCGGTGTTCTGGATTTTGGCCATTCAAATACACGTGTAGTGGTCTTTCATTGTTGTTTTAATTTGCCACTCTCTAGTGACATATGAAGTTGAACACCTATTCATATGCTTATATATGCTCAGACATGTTCACATACATTGTTGTTATTAATGTGAACAAAGTATCACCTGTTAGATCTATGAAAAATGAGAAAAATAAATGTTTTTATTGTAGCTTCACTTATTTTTTGTCTGACGCTCTGCCTTTCTTTATGTAGATCTGAGTTTCTGACCTTTATTGTTTTCCTCTTCTCTAAAGAACTTTTAAGATTTCTTGCAAGGCAGGTCTACCGGCAACAGTCTTTCAATTTGCATTCATCTCGGAAAGTCTTTATTTCTCCTTCACTTTGAAGGATAATTTTGCAGGATACAGAATTCTGCTGGTGTTTTTTTGTCTTCTCTCTCACCATTTTAAATATTTCATTCCACTGTCTTCTTATTTGCATGGTTTCTGAGGGGAAGTCAAATATAATTCTTATCTTTGTTCCTCTATAGGTAAAGTGTTTTTTTTCCCGTTTTTTCTTTCAGGATTTTTTTCTTTATCTTTGACATTTTGTAGTGTGAAAATGCCTAATGTAGCTTTTTTGTTCTTTTTCCTGCTTGATATTCTCTGAGCTTCCTGATTCTGTCATCTGGTGTCTGACATTAATTTGGGGGAAATTCTCATTTATTGTTTCAAATATTTCTTCTGTTCCTTTCTCTCTTTATTCTCTGCTATTCCCAATACATGTAGGTTATACCTTTTGTAGTTTTCTCACAGTTCTTAAATATTTTGCTCATTTTTTTTGTCATTTCTTTTAGCTTTTCAGTTTTGGAGGTTTCTACTGAGCTCAGATATTCTTTCCTCAGCAATATCCAGTCTGTTAATGAGCCCATCAAAGGAATTCTTCACGTCTGTTACAGTTTTTTATATCTAGAATTTCTTTTTGGTTCTTTCTTAGAATTTCTGTCTCTCTACTTATATTGCCCATCTGTTCTTGAATGCTGTCTTCTTTATCCATTAGAGCCCTTAGCATTTTAATCAAGTGGTTTTAAATCTCTGATAATTCAACATCCCTTCCATATATGAGTCTGTTTCTGGTGCTTGCTCTGTCCTTTCACATTGTGTTCTTTGACTTTTAGTATATCTTGTAATTTCTTCTTCATGGGCAGGCATGAGGTACTGGCTAACAAGAAGAGCAGTAACAGGCCTTTAGTAATGTGATGGTAAGGTGTGGGAGGAGGAGAAGGCTTCCGTAGTCCTACAATTAGTTCTCAGTCTTTTAGTGAGCTTGTGCCCCTAGGTTATGCGCTTCACATGTGTTTCTCAGGCCTGCCCCTCCCCTTTAGGGGGGCCAAGACGTCTAGAGTTGACTGGAGTTCCGTATTTTCCTTCTCCCGCACAGAGGGAGTTGGGGTTGGATAGTCCCCTCCACCAGGTCAGTTAGGCTCCACTAAAACCCCAGCAGGTTAGGCTCTGTTTAAATGGATTCTCCTCAAGGCAGGTTTTGTTGAGAAGTACAGAATGCTCTGGCCTATTTCAAAATGGTTCCTTTTGCTCTCCGTCTACTGGAAGCACAAGGCATTTTTCTCTAATATTCACTGTAAGACCACATGAAGGAGAGCTGCTAGAATTCCAGGAAGCAAAACTCACAAAAGTGTGGGGGCTTCCTGACGACCAGGTCCCCCTAGAGAATTTCTCTCTCAGACTTGTCCACACGGAGCCTCCAGCAGTTCTCTAATTATAATTCAACTTCCCTACCAAGACACTGGCTTTGGAGGAGATTTTGGCTCTGCTCAGGTAAGTTGTGATTCTCTCTCTGTATCCCACCTATATGTCTTTCCAATTTGAGGGGGTCAGCGGTTCACACTGCAACCTCACTTCTCTTACGGATCCATGAAGCAATGCTGATTTTTCTGTTTGTTCAGCTTTTTACTTGTGAAGATGAAGTGACAACTTTCAAGCTTCTTACATGCCAGACTGGAAACCAGACTACTGTTTTGTTTTTGTTTTCTAATTCTGCACTGTGCAGAGCAGAATTTTCAAACAACATGTGCTCAGGAAATATTTAAAATCGAGTTATATTCGTGTAATTTTACCAGCAAGGAAAATACATATCCTGCTTAGAGATGGGTTTATTTGAAACAGAGTTGCTGTTTTAATAAGGGAAATATCAGTTGAGGAAAACTCATTGAGGACAATAACCTTGCTTGATTTGAGGCTCAAAAGTGCATAGAAGAGTACTGTAGATGGTTTGCAATGCCGTTTGAACATCTCCTGTTAAGAATTGTAGCTTATTTCTCTATCTCTTAATTCTAGGATTGTCTTTAATAACTTGCCTAGGCAAGAAGAATGTGGCTAAAGTCACAGTATGTCAGCTCTGATCCTAGCGCTCAACAGGTCTGGCAAACTTCCAAAAGCTCTTGGACTCCTGCCTCTGATTTGAGAACACAGGCTTAGCTTGCTGGAAAAATGTGAGATCATGTGAAGGCGAACTGAGCAGACTCAGCTGAGCTTCCAGTTGCTCTATCAACTAAGTGCAGATACTTGAGCAATGGGAGCTCAGCTCAGAAAGACCACTCAGCCAACCCACAGAATTGTGGGAAATAATAAACAGTAGATGTTTTGTAACAGTAATTATTGGGATAGCTTTTTGTATAGCATTATTGTCTAAATTCCCAACTGATATCAGGATAAATAATGCAGCGTGGGAAAAAGTATTCAAAAGTATCTTTCTTCTGCCTGTTACTAAAATTAAGGCTCTAGATTGCATGTCTTATGAAACTCAGGCTTTATATAGTATATAGAGTACCTGGGTCTTTATTCCATATAGAACCATGTGTCATTGCACGTAATCATCTTACCAGATTGTGTTAAGAAGATAAATTATTGAATAATGAAATGTATCATCATGGATTAAATATTGAATTATTACTAAATTATGCATGGACAATCACAGGACAAAATTCCTCTGGCTAAAAGGTTGACTCTAGTTTCCATTCCTAGCCTAAAAGCGTTCACTGCTTATGACATCTTACTTCATAGCTTCTAAACATTACCAGACCTCCATTAATAATACTAATTGATTTTAGTCCCTTCTAAAACCCAGGAGACCCAAATCCTCATCAGAATGTGCTGTCTTTAAACCTCGTACTCTTACATTTCACAGTTGTTTTTGGAAAGAGATAAAATAACTCCTTTGGATTCAGCTCAATGAATTGTCCTTTTCCCTTCACCCTGTCTCATCACTTCTTCTGTAGCAATGTGGATCTGCAGCCTGCAGCTGTGGTTTTAGCATCCTGATTTATCGTGTACCCCATCATGACAGAGGCAGCAGATCCATCGGTGGGTCACTTGAACAGCATGATTCTGGCAGGCATTCCTGAAGGCTCAGCCTATATATAGCCTTTTCCATCCTCCAAACACTTCAGTGAACAAGCTATAATCCATGATGAATCCTTTCCTGTTTAAACTGGCTAGAATGGATTCACTTCTCTTCACTAAAAGCTCTGAACTTACAAGAAGGGATGTGATTACTTTGTATCCTTGATCATATCTGGACAAATCTTAATTGATTAATAAATACAGAAGACTAAATAAAGTCTCATCACTTTACCATTCATAATTAAAGCCCAATTCAACGTTATTCAAATCTTTAGCTATGATATGAAACTAAATATAAAATTATGACACAAAAAATTTCTTCCATTATTTGGAGTTTATAGCAAATACCAAGTACAGCTACTCATTTCACCCAATCTCTCCTCAATATCAGTTAAAGATACTCAAAAGATTATAGCATTATGTTAAAAAAAATTTAAATAATAATTCTTTTTTTTTTTGAAGGTATGCCTTTTGTTGTTGTTATTGCTGTTGAGGAAGATTGGCCCTGAGCTAACATCTGTTGCCAATCTTCCTCTTTTTGTTTTTCCTCCCCAAAACCCCAGTATATGCTTGTATATCCTAGTTGTAAGTCATTCTAGTTCTTCTATGTGGGATGCCACCACAGCTTGATGAGAGGTGTTGAGGTTCACTCCCAGGATCCGAACTGGTGAACCCTGGGTTGCTTAAGTGGAGCATGCGAACTTAACCAGTATGCCACTGGGCAGGCCCTAAGTAATAATTCTTTTTTTTGTTTTGTGAGAAAGGTTCACCCTGAGCTAACATCCATTGCCAATCCTCTCCCTTTTTATTCATTTTTGAGGAACATTAGCCCTGAGCTAACACCTGTGGCAATCCTCCTCTATTTTTTGCATGTGGGACATCTCCACAGCATGGCTGATGGGTGGAGTAGGTCTGCACCCAGGATCTGATCATACAAACCAGGGCTGTTGAAGCGGAGCACATGGAACTTTAATCACTCAGCAATGGAATAATTCTTAATAAACAGCTTAAAGACAAAAAAAGGCAAAGGTCAGAGAAAAGGAAGGAGAATCTGTGTTGTTCATTGCACTAATCAGGAGCTGTTGAAGCTAACATTGTCAGAGCGTAATCATTCATATTTTCATGAAAAGAAACTACTATGACATTTGAGAGAAACTTCTGCATTATTAAAAAACAATATTATAAATAATGATCATATGTCATATCAAGGAACTACAGAGAAATCTAAAAGGTGTATAAATAAAGGAAGATAAACTTAGTAAAGGCCTTCCCAGTATACAAAGAAATATCAATTTATTTTACAATTTTCATTGCCTTTAAAAATGCCAAAGTAAATCCCCACCCCATGTTTGGCCAAGCCAGACTTTTCCCATGCTGCCAAATATAAGTTCCTTTCTATCACAGCTGCTCTGCATAAGGAGCTTCTATTGCCTGTAAACACACAACCCCTTCTTGCCACCTACCCTCATCTCATACTTCCAATCATCTTAAAACCATGCCCTTAGACACACACACACACACACACATACACACACACACACACACAATGGCACTACAGAAAGTCATTTTCCATCCCCAAATTAATGTTATTTCTTCTTCATTGAAAATCACTTGAATTTTTAATCATGATATAAAGACTGCCAACAGTCAAGGGATATCATTTTCTTTTCCAATTTTTCATTTTGAATAAAATAGTGGGCACTCTTGCATTTATCTGTGTCATTATCCTGGCAAACCACTGATAAATCTGTTAATTTCAACAAAAATCCATATATTAAGAAAATGCATTATTATCCCCTTTAATAAAATAATGAAAGCTAAGAAAGTATTTCTTATCCTCTATAGCATACAAGGAATAAATAGAACAAGGAAAGTCTTCTAACTAAACAAGGGGGAATATTAGAGCCATTATCAAAACAATGATGGAGCTTAAACATAATCATCATTAATAACTGGGCAACAAATCAAACATTGAGGTAATGGAGAAAGATAGGTGCTTAGGGACCAGTGCAGGTTAAGGTCACAATAGGATTGTGAAAAAATTTAAATCAAAGTAGAAAGATTATACCTGAACACAAACAATAGAGGTTATTTTAATATTCAGCTATCTATTTACGTTTTGAGATTCAAAATTTTCAGTGGGATAAATATAAAAATACTAATTGCTCTATTTGTAAGCTGCCTTTGGAATTATTTATTTTTTCTAAAAGTTTAGATGTAGTGTTAATAAGATGTCTCTAGAGAATTTTTTTCTTTTGTTCCTAGATGTTATTATCAAAGAAAAAAATCTGAGCTCATAAACAACTCTTCTTAAGGCTTCTAAGAAATTTGCATTATTTTCTATAGTGGCTTATTAAATAGGATAATGATAAATAAAATCATTATTTTAAAACACATCTGATTAGTTTTTGTACATTTTCTGCCATTTTATAAACCATGAATGATTATAGTAATCACAAAATATATTACCTGCAGAGCAATTATTGCTTAATATGCAACTTAAGGCCATGAAACAATGCTACAGTTCTTTTAAAATCAAATACCTAACAGAGTAGCAGAAAATCCTTCATTAAAACACTAATTTCTTCTTATTGATGGGACATGGAATCGCCGCATGACTATCATAACCGCCAGAAATCTGAGCTTATAGTCAGCTAATTTAAGAAACGAGATATGAAATTAGTACCCTGGGGTTGAAAACAAGCTCTTAGAATTGAGACGTGACATTAATTAAAGTAAGGAAAGGACTATAATATTACTGTGAAGTAATCATTATGCTAAGGAGAACATATAAAAAGAGAATTAGAACTGAAGGAAAAAAATGCCCAATTATCTTGTCTCTGAATGAAGTTCAAATGCAATATCATGATCTTACAAATAAAAAATTACAGTTGAACTTTTGAAAAATAGTTCCCGGTTTGTTCAAAACAAAATAAAATGGAAAACAAGCAAAAAGAGAAACCATCAAACAAAACAAAAAAGAGGGAGCGGAGAATGATTATAGGTACCTTTACATTAGTGCTCACAAGTCCAAGAAGCTAGGAGTGGACATAAAATTAAAGATCTTTATATTAAACATAATTTGGTTCTTGCTAACATTGTCATATAGAAACACTGGAGAGAAGGCACTGATCTCTTTATATTAGGAATTAGAGAGTGTTGGAGAGTAGAAGCAAGCTGACTCATACAACCTAAATGCACTGGGGCAAAAGAGTGTGGTGTTGGGGGCCGAGATGGAGAAGGGAATATTAACCAGTGGAAATGCTGGGATAGGAAAGATAAGGATGAGATGTAAGAAGCAAAACAGAAGAGAGATGAAAGATGAGGGAAGTAGGGGATGAGTAAAAGAAAGAAAGCAAAGGGAAAGAAAGAGAAGAAGGAAAAATAAAGCAATAGCCTTTGTTTCGGGGCTACTTTGATTCGCATGGCTGCTGACCAGATGGGATTTCATACAGTAATTGAATATGGAACATTCTTCCTTGCTCATTTCTCTCCTCCTACAGTGTCTCTCACCCCTTCCTCTTAGCTTGTCTGAATTGGCTAAGCCTTCAGGTCCAGTTCAGATCACCTATCTTGCAGGAAGACTGGATGACCTCTCCCATCCCTGGACTATTGAAGCACCCGTTCTTCAACTCATTTTGAGATTGAATCATATTCTGCCTCCTTTATGTCTTGGGGTTGTTTGTAATAAATAATGTCTTAGAACAGGTGATTAGGCGTGTGCAATGATGTCTTGAACTCCGTTTCTGCTGACAAAGTGATCCATTTAACTAGTCAAGAGTATTGAGCATGTCAAAAGAAGGTGATTGATTCTTATTTTGAAGAACATTCACAGGTATCAAATACCATCATCACAAGAACTTATTCTTTATTTGCTGGTGAGAGTCTTGGTAGGCATTCTAACAGTCACTTCAACAAGGGAAAGCTGAGAATTTAGAGTTCACTGAGAGATTTTTCCATTAAGATTTGAAAAGTTATTCCTAAATAAATGTACAGTCATTTCTAGTTCTATCAGTATAATTAAAATATATGAACACCACACAACTTAATTTTATTCATCTATTCATTAGTGAATCATTAAACAGAATTGAACTAAGTTTTTAGTATGTGCCTAGTTATGAGCCATGTTCTTGTTTAAGCTGTTAATCAAATGAGACACAGGCTTCATCATCATACAACTTGAAATCAAGTGAGGAAAACTGCCATTCATCAAGGAAACACACATATAAGTGTGGACTCACAAACTGTGATACATTCTTTGAAGAATAAGGACCAGTTCCATTAACCCTCAATCAGTCTTCACTTATTGAATCAAATGATGAGAGAGCAGAGTTTGTAGGAAGAATAGTGTTGGCAGCTTTTTGCTTTTCCTCAAAGACTACTGCCTTGTGATTTAATTATTTCTGTGATTCATTAGTATAGTCACATGTTTGTTGAGTCAGTCAGTGAACAACTGTTTCTTGTGAATTGAATTCATTCTTGTGAACTATTTCAGTGAACTCACGATGCTAAATGCACCAAGCGGGTGCCAAAGATAGTGAACAAAACTGACACATCAGTAAACTAAATTTATAGCTCAATAAAGGCGAAAGACATTAAATCATTGATTCTCCAATTGGTGCTCAAGTGATAGAAAAAAAAATACAGAGGAACTTGAAGTAGTTTGGAAGATCTAGGAAGATTCTTCAAGATTCCTTGAAGAAGTGATCTGAGAAAACTAGTGAAGGATAAGGTTAAATTAAATAGACAAATAAAAGGACTCTCCCAGATAAGTAGGCCGAACACATGAAAGATCTTAATGTTGAAGGAAATGGATGAAGGACAGTATGTCTGAATAACTTCACCAGCCCTATCTAGCGATCATGTATTATATATATGAACTTATAAAGTACTTAAGGGTAGATTTTCTTTAGTGTCTGTCATCTCCCACACAATCTAACGGTGTGCTAGAGAATAATTTTCCCCTTCAGTACTGCGCTAGTCAGAGTGGTGGTTTCCCCAGATGATTCTTCCAAGCAACCACGATCATCTGTTCATACAGGGCATATGGCTCACTTCTGACCAATGAGATGTCTACTGGGAGCATCTGAAAATTGATTAATTTATCCTCAGGTAAGAAATGCAAGACAACACAATCTTTCCCTTTGGGCATTATTATGTCTGGATATGACGTCTGGAACGGCTACATCCAAACTGGAAACAGTATAACTAAGGAAAAACCCAACCCATGAAAAAGGACAAAGAGAATCTCAGAGAAACAGATGTAGAACCCTAAAATCCAGCCCTAGTCATGAACTTCTTGTTATCTCAGAAAATACATTTC
Source organism: Equus quagga (assembly GCF_021613505.1). Taxonomy (NCBI): domain Eukaryota; kingdom Metazoa; phylum Chordata; class Mammalia; order Perissodactyla; family Equidae; genus Equus; species Equus quagga. Next base: position 18,643,972 of record NC_060287.1, on the reverse strand, counting down.
AATAGTTTTGAGCGAATTTGAATTGAATTTATTCCTCTCTATAGAAGACACTGCAAATTACACACACACACACACTCACAAACAATATCCATGGTTTTGAATTTATAATTAAATATTATCCAGAAAAATAATGTACAATTGTTGGGAAGAAGGTTTTTAGCATCATGAGTACCCCCAAAATAAAGGTACTGAAAGCAGAATATAGAAGTATATAAGACAGCTATCTAGAGAATGTCATGTTAGATGTTAGGGAAGATTTTCTTAAAAGAAAGACTCTGTAACCAGGAAGAGAAACAATGAATACAGGGGCATTGCATGAACCTATCCTCACAAGCTGGTAATAGGACTTAGTTATCTGTTAGCATCTTAGCATTACTATTCATGCAGGAGATTGTTTTCAAATGAAAGTGATAAACAAAATGAGTAAACCAGGTTTTTTTTCCCAAAAAAAGCAGAGATGCTCTGGTTGAAGGTGGACAGCTCTGAGCTGTATGGCTTGCTATTCAGTCTCCCACCTTTGTCCTAAGAAGTCACTGCTCAGTGGTTCACTGTGACAACTTTCGATAAACAGCTTTTTAGTGCTCTTGGCATCATTAAAATAGCCCAAACTACATCTTCTGCCATGTTCTTTAGATTTAAGAAACAGCTTTTGGCACAGATGACACCTCCACCCTTGTTACTAACCTGTTCCTATGGCAGAGCATTATCACCGACCCTTGTAAACTAAGGGTTATATCCCAAGAGATCCATTAGTACATGATCACACTTGTATCCCTAAACAACTTCAGAAACACATACATGCAAAACCACTTGTGATTTACAAATGATATTTTTAAATATACCATATAGAAAATAATACATTGCTTAGAATATCCCACATTCTGTTTAGAGAATAAGGTTTTATACAGAACAAAGGACTTTTAAAAAACAATATCAGAAGAAAGAATAAGATATCAGATGTTTTATGTTACTTTCAAGTGTGTTTATGCCTGGAGATTCCCAACGGAAGCTTGCCACACCCTTCTCCCAAAACCTGGGTGGGGGATCAGGATCTTGGGGAGTTAGGCGTAATCTAAAAGACATACTCGAAATATTTATCATTTTTCTAATAAATGCTATAGAACATAAATTGGGAGGTTTTTTTTGGTTTATAGGTATTCATAAGCTATATAGCAATAATATGTTATAGAAGCATAGATTAAAAGAGGGAGAGAAAAGAAGACTAAAAAAGGCATAAAAATTAACTAACTCACATGAGTGATTATAACTCCATACTAAAGTCAGAGAATGATATGGAACTTTAGGACTATCTTGACTCTAAAATAAAGCAATTAGTATGAAGTGAGGCCATAAACATTGAAATGAAGACTATCTAACAATATCGTTATCCATAATAAAGCCAGCATTAATATTGAATTACCAGAAGGTCATTCAAAGCAGAAGAGGCATTAATTCAAGTCCTCAAATCTTAGATAAATAATTGGAGAAAAAGTTCCAAATATTCATAGTGCATATAGTCCTCACTATTTAGGATCAATGGATTAAAAGCACCAATCATATGAATGACAACAAATACTATCAGTAGTTTCCTTGAAGTGATAGGCTCACTTTGTGCATTTTGGGCAAAGCTAAATACCCAAATCTGAATAATTATATTTTGTCAATCGCTTTTTCAAGTAAGAGTAATGTTCCATGTTTAAAAAAACAAAAAAAGCTAATTTAGTTTGTAACTCAAATAATCTACACGTTTCTTCCTCAAGATAATTATTGTATCTTTGCAGCAGAAATGTTCCATATGTTGTTTCAATTTTGTCACACTAAATATTGAAAACATGTGTAGTCAAGTGTTGCGTGTAAAATGTTACTATATTTTACTGCTTCTTTTTTTTCCAGTAATTTTATTGAGATCATAATGCTTTATAACATTGTGTAATTTCGAGTGTACATTATTGTTTATCAATTTCTGAATAGACCATCGTGTTTAGACCAGTAGTCTAATTTTTGTCCATCAGCATACATATGTGCCCCTTTACCCCTTTTGCCCAATCTCCAACTCCCTTCCCCTCTGTTAACCACTAGTCTGTTCTCTTTATCCATGTATTTGTTATCGTCCACATATGAGTGAAATCACGCATATATTTTCCTGCTTCTTGAAGGACATTCTTAAATGAAATTGGCTTTCTCCTCCATGTGATTGTGTGATAGTGAAGAATAAAATGGCCACTAGAAACGTTTCATGACATTGTCTGATTCTAGTTAAGGGGCAGGAGCTTTGCCCACCACTGTTTTTGCACCACTAGTGCTGAAGTCAATACATTGAACAAGTCCAATTACTGTCTCAGCACTATTATGACAATAGCTTGTTTAACTCAACATCCCCTGAAAGTTTTAGTCCATGGATCTAGGGGATATTCTTACTTTGAGAAGCACTGGTATAGGTCTTAAGTTCTAAAGGCCCCAATAGTTTATGCTAATTCTTAGCAAAGCATTATTACAGAAAAATGGTCATTTGCAGGAGATCTGCGCATAAGCCCCATGTTCAGGACCATGCAGAGGAAAGCAACAGAATACACAGTACTCTTTCTAATCCTGTGAAGCCAATTCTAAATGGAAGTAGCTTAAGGAAGCCTCAAGATATGCTTTTACTAATACTCGTTATTGATTCAAGAGCGAAAAGATGAATCCTGTGCAACTTGTTCAATCTTACTGGCCAATCTGCTATAATAATCTGCTTTGAGGCATTCTTTAGGATCTGCACTATTCTTTTAGCTTGACCACTTGCTTGTGGGTGATAAGGCCTGATGGTGACAGACTGATAAAATTTTCTCTTCCTACATTTCTTCAATGGAGCTATCAGGACTGATACCATTTGTCAATCAGTGTGTCACAAAATAACTGCCAGAGAGCAGTGACTGCTGCCCTTGAAGTATGAGAAGGAACTGAGACATTTCAATTCACTTTGAGGTGTATTTAAAGTACATTCAGGCTGCCTGCTATGGTTCAACTTTTTTTCAAATAGGAAATCAACACGGTTGATAGAAGTTGTAATAGAAATTGGAAAGTAAGAGAAAAAATGAGAAGGATAGGTCAGGCCTTTAGAAAAATAGTCACTTTTTTCAAGCTGCCTCTCTGTTCTCCACAGGCAAAAAAATATTTCTAAACAGAAAATTCAGAATTCAGAGTCAAATATACGGGGATAAAAAGGCTAACTATATTTTAGGGAAATACACAGAGAAAGACAGTGAGGGAGAAAACAGTGGCAAGGTAAAAATAAAACATAATGAGTCATTATAGAATATTATGTCTTTGAAATAAAGCAAAAAAAACTTCAAATGTTAAAAATACAGTATTTTGTTTTAACAGAGAAGGTAAAAAGAAAATTAAATTTTTGTATGACATAAAATTATGGTAAATAAAATGATAACTGAACTCCAATACTAAATTAAAATTGTTCAATTACTCAAAATATTAATAAAATAGGCTTTAATGCAACTATTATGTGATTTATTCAATTAAATTATGACAGAAGTCACCTATCGCACTTTATATCCAATGATCGCAAGACTCAGTTTTAGCTTGAAAAAATGGACAGGCCAATGACAAGACAGAGAATCCCCTTAGACAATTTGAACTCTGAGTCTTCTAGTGGAGAGAGTGTCCCACGCCTTCTACACTTTCCTCAAACCACAAACATCCCCTCCCACCTCCTCACATTCATCAGATGAATGGGACTCCAACGTTGAAGAAACAAAGAGTGAAATCAGAAGAGACTTTCACCTTCCCCATCCACTCAATCTACCAAGCTTCTGGTTTCTGTAACCACCTATTTTGCCTTTCTGCTTGTTCCAGTGAGTGGATTATCCCTGATCTGTGTTTAATCTGCCCTTTCTGTAACATGATTCACAGTCCATTTCTCTCTCCTTGAACCACTCTCTGCATTTGGCTTTTGGAGCAATTCTCTCTTGCTTCTCCTCCATCTCAATCTTCAGTCTTGTGAAATTAACCTCATCTTTCAGAGCTCCAAATGCGGGAATGTCCTGGAGCTTCGCCTGGGATCTCTTCAGCCATCCATTTCCCTTCTCTAGTGGATCACAACCAATCCCATAGATTTAAATAACATCTCTGTGCAGGGCTGGCCCCGTGGCCGAGTGGTTAAGTTCGCACGCACCACTGCAGGCAGCCCAGTGTTTCGTTGGTTCGAGTCCTGGGCGCGGACATGGCACTGCTCATCAAACCACGCTGAGGCAGCGTCCCACATGCCACAACTAAAAGAACCCACAACGAAGAACATACAACTATGTACCGGGGAGCTTGGGGAGAAAAAGGAAAAAATAAAATCTTTAAAAAATAAATAAATAAAATCTCTGTGCTTTTGATTTTCAATGCAAAATTCTAGTCCTCATCTCTCTATTGAAATATGGATTTATATTTAAAGAGAACAGCAGTGTATGAATAGTAAAACAAAATAGAATAATCAACACTTGTAAAAACATAGTTACTGTAATTTATTATTTAATTTAGGTTTGAGTTTCTTGGGAATGTAGAAAGATTCATTAGAAAAGAAAACATGACGGATATTATAATTTCCTTTTTCAGATGAAAGTAAGCATACTCTTTTGTTTGCAGAATAATCCTTTGTTTGGAACTGTATTCTATGAAGAATTAGTTTTGTTGCCTTTTAAACAAAGGACAGCACACAAAGAATCTGTTTCCTGAAATAATTAATATTTGCATGATGACTTTTTTTTGTGTAGTACTTTGATATATCCCTATGTTCAACTGTTATTATTAAATACACACTATATCTGGACACTGTTTTTCTTCTTTTTTGGCAATTTCACCAATTCTGTGATGATTATCTGCATTTACTCAAATAAGATCTGAAGCTACTAGTTTAAGGAGCTAAGTTTGCTCCATCTGTAAGCAGTACAGCCAGTATTCAGGCACATATTCTTTCCCATCCCATGAAGGACAGTGTTCAATGATAGTTTAGTAGTAGAGAAATATGCAGTCTCCGAATAAATGTTTTAATAAAATCTTAGGATATAATGTTTACAAAAAATAACTCACAGAAGACATTCTCCAGTATTTTCATGAGACGTCCAGATTCATAAAAATCTGACATGTTAATCTGGTATACCATAGGGTATATAAAACATAGAAGAAATTATTTTCCATTACATACTTGAGTTTAAAGAAGTACTGCGTGTGCGTGATATTTCACACAATCTGAATTTTAGACAGGAAATATATACCTTGTTTCTCCTTTATGTAACCTGACTAGCATTTCGTGAAGGTTCTTCTCCTTGAATATTAAGTGAGATGCTACTTCACGCCAAATATTGTGTTAACAGTTGGGAGATAAAGAGATGAATTAGACACTGTCCTTGTCTTTAAAAAGTTACAGAAATGAAACAAAATAATACTATGATTCAATCAACCAATTGATTATATATTATAAGAAAATTCAAGCTTAACAAACAAGCTTTCAGTAGTTTAAAAAGTTGTCTAGAAAGTTAATTAATGCATTTAGTTAATTTTATGTTAAAAATATCTGTGGTGTGTGTATGTATATGTAAAACAATGCAACTTAAATATTTGAATTGCTTATTACAAGAGTTTCCAGTAAGTGAAGAACCATATTTAACTGATATTTATATTATTAATATTAAACATTAGAATCATATCTCACTTATAACAGGCTTATCCTTAGAAAGGCATTTTAAAGGCAAGATGTTTTCTTTCCAATGACATCTAAACACATATTCTAGCCACTGCAAAATGTATTATTGATTATCTTTTTCATTGTAGTAGCGACCCTAGGAACTAAACAACCTTTGCACATGTATAATGTTATGCTAACAAATTTAGACAACAGATATATATTTTCTCCAAAATCAGCTAGAAACCATTACCAGAATTATAGTCAAGGACATTTGGATTCTCACCCAAACACAACCTTTTGCGATATCTGAGAGTCAGTAAACAGTGAGGTTGGTTTATCCCATATCTTTTGATGTATTATCTGATTTGGAGAACAAATATGTATGATTTCTGGTAAATTCCTGAAATTGAGTATTTTTTTACACTAGATAATCCTCCAAATTCAAGAGAAAGCAAGGAGAAGATTCATGAGCTACACCAGTAAGAAATTTTACACCCAGGAAGAAATGTCATTATTACAAATTCTCTGCAGTCTTTACAACAAATTAGAAATTGGAAAATCCATCTACTGTAGGATTTTCAAAGTGTAGCCCACTCTTACAATCTGATCACTCAATTCACCTTAAAATCCATGTTTTATATAGAGTGCTTATCTATTCTTGATACAATTGCAACACAATTTCATAGCCAGAGATTTTCAATTAGCATATTCACTTTTGACAACCGTTTGGCTGGTAGTGTGATGTATAGCTTCAAAATTAAAAGTGCCATCGATGGCCAAATGTATTCTAGATTGCCATCTTTCAATTTTTACAACTGAAATTAAGCTGTGAAAGAAATTCAGTTGTCTGAAAATATGGCCTCATTCTAAAGAATTCCTGGGTGAGACTGCACACAGTACATTTTAATAAATGCTTATTGAAAAAAATCAAGAATTTATGTGTTCAATTAATTTTTGTAAATATTTGATTATGAATGAGTTGAGCAATTTGGCTTTTCACACATAAGGCCATTTTTGGTGACATAATACACAAAAAATGACCAAAATAAAAATAGAGAATTTAAGCTACATGGTTATTCATATATTACAGGCGCCCTACTTAGGGAAAAATATATTTCCACTCACCATGTGCAATTTATGTATTCTAAATACCTATAACGTATACTGGGAGCTTGAAATGTTTGTTAAAAATATTACATTGTAGAACAATAGTAGATAATATCCAAGCGGTATATTATGAACAAGCTTCTGAGGTGACCAGATTAGAAGACAAATATACAATTATTATTTCCAAAAATATATTTTAAGTCTTAGCAATGACAACAAGGTTGCAGCAAAGTCAGTTCACATCGCATCCATGGGATAATGCTGAAGAGAGAAGACCCAAATGGTCAACAATGAACGCACTTCATTACAAGTTGCTCTAGCTTTCGGGTCAGCATTTGTTCTAAAAAGGCTTATATCCTCCAATTACCTTTGTAAGCTCCTTTAGGACTACAGTTCTGCCTTAAATACTTACATACAGTAAATACAATGTATTAGGACTTTTATGACGTTATTTCTTAATTGAACTAATGAAACAAATATATACGAAACAAAAATTAAATAGAAAATATTGCAACTGAGATAGTTACCATGCAGGGAGAAAACTATAGCTTGAGAAACTGGAGTGTAATGACCCTTTTCAGAAAAAATTTCCTGTCCCTATTCATTGGTGAAACCAAATGGAACATTTTAGAAGTTGTGTGAATAAGTATACAAGCCTTGGAGGGGAAAAAAAAAAGTCTGATTTACTTTTTGGAGACCTTATTTCATTGTGGGCTCTGGAATTATTTTTTCCCTCCGATATTTACTAGATTTGTAATGCTGAACAAAGCATGTGACCTCTCTGAGCCTCTGGGAGCTATTAATTAAAGCTACCCTAAGTCGTGGTATGGATAAAATGAAACACTGCAATGTGAAGCACAAAGAAGACTAGTAATTACAAAAGTAACACAATATTATTGTGACTGTTATTGCCAGATATTTTAAGAACTCCAGTAAACCTCAAGCCAGATAGATTAATATCACATAAATATGGAAAGCAGAAATTCCTTACTGATTTTAGATTTGATCCTTGGTCACTCTCTAAAGCAGTAACTTTTATAAAGCAGTATATCAATGGGTGGAATTTTCCTATTACTACTATCTCAGATCTTGAATAAATTAAAATCCAATGTGAGAATAATTTTTGGAAAATAATTATTATCCACCTAATTTGTTTTTCAAAGATTGACTCAGAGCAAAAACGCCATTTTAGCAATCTCTATGAAACATCTGTGAATGACCTCTGATTTCCTTGAAAACCAGGGAATTTGATATCTGTAATAAATCTGTAGTGCATACATATCTTTCTTTTTCTTTTTACTATGTGTACTGATGTTTTAATTTTTCATCAATGATCAATCCTATTTTACTTTTTCTTATCACTCTTATATTTTTCTTCTGCTACAATTAAAACCAATTAATGAAAATAAAGTTTTCTAAAGTCTTAAAAAAAGTAAACAGAAACAGACTATTAAGAATTCAAAATTGTAACTATAAAGAAAATACTTAAATAGAGAAAATGGTTAATGAAATGGAGTTGTTTTTGTAGTTATTTCCCATAACAGAAAATCATGATATAGGTAAGATTTTAAAATATAATTTTATTCAGTTAGTTTTTCTAGTTTTTACATTTTTTGAGTAGTTTTGGATTATTTTTACTTGTAAAAATAACACGTCAAACCAAAGGAATGATCCATGAAAGAAAGAATTGATAAGCTGGACTTCATTAAAATTAAAACTTCTGTCCTGACAAAGACACTGTCAAGAGAGCGAGAACAGACGCCAGAGACTGGAAGGAAATATTTGCAATAGACACATCTGATAAAGGAGTATTACCCAAATATACAAAGAACTCTTAAAACTCAACAATAAGAAAGCAAACAGCTCAGCTAAAAGTGGGCCAAGCACCTTAACAGATAGCTTACCAAAGAAGATACACAGACGGCAAATAAGAATATGGAAAGATGGTCCACATCAGATGCCATCAGGGAAATGCAAACGAAAACAACGAGATACCGCTCCACACCTATCAAAATGGCCAAAATACAGAACACTGACAACAAGATGCTGGTGAGGATGAAAGAGGGGCAACAGGAACTCTCAAATATTGCTGATAGCAATGCAAAATGGTACGGCTACTTTAGAAGACATTTTGGCAGTTTCTTAAAGAACTGAACATACTCTTATCATATGATCCAGCAACTAAACTCCTTGATATTTATTCAAAGGAGATGAACATTTATGTTCACACAGAAATATGCACACAGATGTTTATAGTAGATTTATTCATAATTGCCAAAAGTTGGAAGTAACCAAGATGTCCTTCAGTGAATGGGTAAAGAAACTGTGGCACATCCAGACAATGGAATATTAATCAGCACTAAAAATAAATGAGTTATCAAGCCATGTAAAATTATAGAGTAACCTTAAATGCATAACACTGCATGAAAGGAGCCAATCTAAAAAGGCTATATACTGTATGATTCCGACTCTATGACATTTTAGAAACAGAAAAACTATGGAGATATTAGAAAGATAATTGATTGTCAGAGGTTAAGGGAGAGGAAGGGATGAATAGTAGAGCAAAAATGATTTTTAGGTTAATGAAACTATTCTGTATGATACTATCACGGCGGATACATGTCATCATGCATTTGTCCAAACCAATAGAACGTACATCGCTAAGGATAAACCATAATGAAAACTATGGACTTTGGATGGTAATGGTGTGTCAATGCAGGCTCATCAATTGTAACAAATGTAACACTCTGGTGGTAGATGTCCATGATGGGAGAGCCTACGCACATGTAGGGAGGGAGTATGTGGGAAATCTCTGCCTTCTGTTCCATATTGCTGTGAACCTAAAACTATTCTAAAAAATAAAGTCTATTAAAAAACATTGAAAATAACCTGTTGGCAAAAATAACCTCTCAATACAGAAAAATCTCCAGAAAAAAGTAAAAGTCATCTCTAAATCCACTATCCAGAAATATTCATATTGCTGAATATTCTTCCAAATACTAGTTTTTCACACACACGGAGACTATGGGAATATGGTATGAATGTACAGAGTTTTACATACATGGAGTCATGATTAACCTATCATCTTAAAACATTTATTTTACTCAACATTATGCCACGAGCATGATTCACTACATAAAACTTGATGAGCTTATAATGGCTTCCAAATTTCCACCATTTCAAATAATATTGAAACAAACAATGAGTGTTTATTAATATTGCAAACATTTCCTTAGGATAAATTTCTAGAAGTGGAATTCCTAAAACAAAGTGTATGCACTTTACCGACTAGTTCCAGAGCATTTCTACCAATTTAGACACATATCTACATTAAATGAGAGTAAACAGTTTCACAGTCTTACCAATGAAGAATTGCATCAATCTTTTTAAATCTGCAGGATGAAAAAACATGTCATTATTATTGACTATTTTGGCCAATAAAAATGAGATTGAGTATCTTTTGAGATGCATTTTTGTCATTTGTAAATTCATTAGCTACTTGCCTTATTTTTTTTCTCATTTATCTTAAATATTCATGTATATTAAGGATATCCCCATCTTTAGCATTTCTAGCCAGTTCTTTCTCCATTTAGATAACTTGATTGTGTCCATTTTTCTTCTGTTCTGTTCTAATCAGTGTCTTATGCACATCTGGATTACTCCTATTAATGCTACATCGTGATTAATTCTTATGGCCCTCGAAACTACTGTGACTTCGAGTCACTTTATTTTTATTGAAAACAAGGTCAAATCATGTTATGTGTATATATCATAATTTCATGTTACTTAATAACTTCAGTTCATTTAATAACTTAAAATTCAAACTCTACCATGGTCTGTTCTCTACAAAGTCCTACACGTCACATCACTTCATTGCCAATCATTCTCCTTTTGTGTATTCATTATTCATTGCTGCATTGAAATCATCCCAAAATGCAGGCACTTAGAACAACAAGCAGTTATTATACCATACTATTTCTCAGGGTCAAGAATATGGGGGCCAGCCCCGTCGCCAAGTGGTTAAGTTTGTGCGCTTCGCCTTTGGCGGCCCCGGGTTTCACTGGTTTGGATCCCGGGCGCAGACATGGCATCACTCATCAGGCCATGTTGAGGTGGCATCCCACATGCCACAACTAGAAGGACCCACAACTAAAAATATACGGCTGTGTACTGGGGGGATTGGGGGAGAAAAAGCCGGGGGAGGAAAAAAAGAAGACAGGCAACAGTCGTTAGCTCAGGTGCCAATCTTAAAAAACAAAAAAAAAAAGAATATGGGAGGAGTTTAGCTAAGCATTTCTGGCTCAAGGTCTTTAATGAAGTTGCTGTCAAACTCTTGGCTAGGGGTGTAATCTCAGAAAACTTGTTTAGGGCTGGAAGACCCACACTAAGCTCACTCATATGGTTGTTGGTTGAAGTCTTGAGTTCTTCTCTACATAAGTATCTCCACTGGGCCACTCACAACACAGTTTGCCCCCAAGCAAGGGATCCAAGAAAAAGAAAAAGCAGTGACCAAGAAGGAAGTCACTGTGTCTTTTATAATTTAATCTTAGAACTAATATACCACCAATTCTGCCATATTCTATCAGTCATACAAACCAATCCCTGCACAACAGAACAGATGACAGAGATGACAGCTAATTAAGGGCCCGTGGTGGCTTGTTACCACATGTTGCTAACTATATTCCAGTTACAGGATCTACTTTCTATTTGTTACATATTTCAAGCTCATTCTATTTTTAGGAACTTAGCATTAGCTCTTCTTTTGCATATAACAATTTTCCCCAGATCATAGCATAGTTGGTTTTACTGTATCACTCAGTTTTCAGTTCAAAAGCAACCTCCTTGAAAAATATTTTAACCACTCTAATTTTGTTTACTCATTAGCTTTCTAATTTTCTATTTTTTACTATAATATATGCTTCATGAGAGCAAAGAATATCTGCCTTGTTCACTGCCAAGCCTAACACAAATGCTTGGCAAATAATATATATCTCTATAAAAATATTTAAATATGTATAAATATATACATATATATTAGCATCTATCTAGGAGAAAAAAATGAACAGATGATAGGAAACTTTTTTTTTTTGAGGAGGAGGAGGATTAGCCCTGAGCTGACCTCTGCCAATCCTCCTCTTTTTCCTGAGGAAGACTGGCCCTGAAATAACATCCGTATCCATCTTCCTCCACTTTATATTGGGACGCCTACCACAGCATGGCTTGCCAAGTAGTGCCATGTCCTCACCCGGCATCCGAACCGGCGAACCCCGGGCTGCCAAAGTCGAACGTGTGAGCTTAACCACTGCACCACTGGGCCAGCCCCTAGGAAACCTAGGGGCTGTAATATGTATGTAATATGTATGGCAAATATTTTCCTTGTTTTTATTTTCCATCTTATTTGTTTTGCATTTGACATACAGATATAGACAATAAACTAATCCACTAACATGCATGTGTGCATATAACTCCTGCTTGAAGAGAATTTACTTAATTCTCTATGGAAAGGGGGAGGAAAATTTATGATAACATTTGCTGAAAACTCAAGATACTATCTCATTTAAAAAAATTCCTAAACACTTTTGAAGTAACTATATCTGTATTTTCACATATATAAATAGAGTTTCAGAGAAGTTAACGAACTATCTCAAAGTCTCAGAAATAGTACTGAAAAAAACAGTTTTGACTTAGATCTGTTAGATGTCAAAGACATTCCTCTTGGTTGTTCTACTCCATTGTGGTAAGCATAAGTCAACATGCCGAAAATTCCACAAGCGCATTTATTTCTTCAGTAGTTATTTTTACTATCAGGGAAGTGGTTCTAAAATTTCATTTTTCATTCTTAAACCTAGCATTTTTCTCCTCAAGATCCATTGATAATAAAAGAGTCATTAACACCCACAACTACACAAATAAAATGACTAACATTAGGCAGTGTTCACCTAACTACAAAACTTAATTTTCCCGTGGAAGCAAAATGCATGACCATCTCTCATAGCAGCATGACAACGTGAAACAGAGATACACATGTCTAAAAGCAAGATTCCATTGTAATGCCGTCGCATCCAAAAGAGAACATAACCAACAAACTGAGCACGCAGGACACTTACAAGAGAAAAAAGCATCGTAGAATTGTTCTCTCTTGATAGCAATTTTGAAACCCATTTAGCCCAATATCTTAATTTCACAGAGAGAAACTATTTCATGTATTGTTAATTTTTTTATCTTTTATATTTTGAAATATGTATTTCTCCAAAATGTATATACATCTCCCCTAATTAATTGCTATTATACTGCCTCATTAATTATTCTGTTTGTGCTTACTGGACTTGTATTTTTTCAGTGTTTGTTTGATGACCATTCCCTTCAAATAATCAGCCTTTTGTTAAGTTTCCTGAGTTTCCTTGCAGTTCCCCACAGATCAAGGAATGCAAAGTGCCCAAAGCAGGGTTTTGTTCATTTTTTTCTTCTTGTAACAAATGGCGAACCGTAAATTCTGTACAAATATTTCTTAGACTAAATTGAAAAATAAGGTGAGATTGCAGGGGATGCTTCCTTGGAAGATTTTACCCTCAATAATAGCTGTTTTGTAAAACTTGGACTTTCGACAGCTGCTGAATTTTTGAGTTTCCTAGGAGACTGTAAGCCAGCGTCACTTTCTTAAAAACGATGAAAGCTCTCTTTAGTCTGGGTCTATGCCTTGTTGATTCACAAGAATGAATCCTTTGATAAAAAGACTAGACAAGAAGGCATGCATCAGATGATGGGACTTCAAACTATTTATAGCAAAATTATAGAGAGTGGTAATATCACAAAAGTATGATAAGACATTAGGATATGTGATGTAATTATATATGAGGATTTTTAAAAAATTTTTGTCCTAATCAACACCTTTCAAGAAAATAACATCAGAGAGAGAATGGTGCCTTCCTTTCCCTCTCTCTTTTTCTCTCTTTCTTTCTTTCCAACATTCTTTCTTTCTTTCCCTCTCTCTCTTTCTTTCTTTCCTTCCTTCTTTCCTTCTTTCTTTATTTCTCTCATTTTAAATAAATCCTGAAACCAAAGACAAGACGATTCCCAGAAAGACCATTCCAAACTGTTTCACAATGCATTAATGATAGTTTCTATTGGAATTTTTATAACTCAGCATCATTAAGTTAGAAAATCATCATATATGAATATCTCATTTCAAATACTTTCATTTATTCTTTTTCAAAAATTTACCACAGTTCTTTACAAATAGTTGGCCTCTGGACAAAAGTTCTTGAATTTCATCAATTTGGATTGTAATTGTTCTGATTCATATCCATGAGTTACTAGTTAAATGCCAAAGATTTTATTAAATGTCTGATTCACCTCTATTAAAGCTTTCTATACTACAGTGGAAGCATGCCATACATGGACTACCAACTCAGAGGTACTATATTTTGAGGAATTAAAAAATTAGATTAAATTGTCAAGTTCTCACAACCTTTTAAATTGAGAATTACAAGTAAATAATGTTTTAAATGAAAAGTTTTACATTATATCATATTGTACATTTTTATAATTTCAAAATTAAAAATAAATGTAAACAATGATTCAAAATCTAAATAAATGTGACAGTCAGGATGGTTTAGTCTATGTTGTAGTTGCCTACAATCTCAAAGGGTCATATTTTCACACAAGGGTTTAAGTTCTGCTCTTGCTTCATCTCCAGTGAAGGTCAGCAGGGGGCTCTCTCATCATGGTCACAGAGACTCAGGATGACAGAACCTTGGCCTTGACTGGTGCTTCCAACATCATCTGAGGAGTGCAAAACAAAGTGACAGGTGCCACTCCTCACACTTCGTTGGCCAAAGCTTATCACATGCCAGGCCTAACTTCAGAGGCAGGCAAATACAATTCTAGCATATATCCAAAAAGGTGAGAGCTGTAAATGTTCAGTCAACACCATAATAATTGTCAAAGTTGTGGTTTCAGGTAGAAGCCTCGTGTAAGCTCAAAAAATAAAAATGGGATAATGAAACTAATGATTTTAAATTAATTTTCTGTCTTTTGTTCACTGCAGTTGTTGTCAGTTGTTGGAGCGAGATCCTACATTCATTCTCTATTTCTTGTCCTTTCGTTCTTCTGGTTACCTCCTAAGTCAGAAAATGCCATTCTGACTTTTTGAAAATGATTACATTTTGAAATATTATACATCGATATTAGCCAGGGAGTCAGATAACTTTTCTTTTACTTCTCCAAAATTGTGCCATGTTTTACTCTATTGTCAGAATTATAGATTTGAAATAAAAGAAAGCTTTAAAATTATGAGCATCTATAACAAGAACAATCGTAAATAACTCTCACTTATTCCTTCCTAGGTGCTTCACATTATCCTGTTTAATCCTCACAACACTACATATACGGTTATCATCATTTTTGAGATTAGCCAACTGAGGCACGTGTGGTTCAGTGACTTGCCCAGAGTCAAATAGCTGGTAAACAGTGAAGACGGCATTCCTACATAGCAGTCTGACTCCACTCAGAAAACGAGTTAATTATAGAGTCTATCTAGATCCTTTTGAGAACATGCATGTGTCAATATAAGTGGGGCAGTGTGCATTTCTTATGCTTCCAGACATAAAAAGTGGTATTTAAGTGATCATAATTACAGAATGAAAAACACAAGTTTCTATTTTGTAAAAACACAGTTTCTATTTTATAATTAGCTATGATTATATGTTTGTTATATTTTTCATACATATTTTCCCATGTTCAATCAACATATATTTATTGTCTATTATCTGTACAGCTTGTGGGTATGTTTTCCTCTGCATATTATATTTTAAGGGAAACTAACATTATTTATTATTTATTTGCATTATCCTAAGCTTAAATGGGATAATATATGTGAAAGTATTTTTTAAAGAGTAAATACTGTAGACTCACATTAGATTACTACTATAGTTCTCCTTGTAATTTCTCAGAATAAAGATAATGGTACATTACACACATAGGGTGTCCACACATATCACCATGTTATTTATATTTTCTTGAGGATTACTGTTGGGGGCACTTAGGGCATAGTTATTGCGTCAATGTCACAGATCAAATTCACTGGAATCTAAGGGGCTAGAAACTGATCTCAGGGAAGCGTGTCTGGTGCATTAAGTGGCAAAGAGATTCCTGAAAGAAATGTGCTCCCAAGAAAATGGATATGAATCTGTGTGTCTAGGCCCTGCTCAGGTGAGAAGGAGGGCAAGAGCAGAGTTACTGGGAGAAGTCATGGGCCAGAGAAATTGAAGGGGAAAAGGGGGCAGTCTAACCAGAAGGAAAGACCAAGTATATCAAACGTCTGTATTCGGGGGATCTAGACTCAAGTTTGAGACATGGAAAAACATTTTTTATTACTAAATGTATTTTCTTCTGCAAGATTCTATTCTGCCTGATAACAGCAAACTTAAGAAAGGTAAACACAGTTTAACCCAGGCACTTCCAGGTTCCTGTGTTTATATCAGAAACGTCCCTTCTCCCAGTTTCAACATGACATTATGGCTTCTGGGGTAAACTGTTCTTCTGGCTTTGTCATTCAATGCTGGCATCCACTGAGCTATGACTTGTCTTGGCTTTTGGAGGGTTACAGACATCTCCGCTCGCTGCCTCTACTGACATACTTACAGCTCCATTATGGTTTCCGTTCTTCAGTGAATGCATTCTGCAAACTCCTGCTCTCTCTATAATCTCTGGTTAACTCAACACCTAGATTTCTTTGGGGCTTCTCTTTTCTTGATCAAATATAAATACAGAAACTTTTCCTCTCTAAAAAGCATGGCCTTAAAGCTCAAATACCTTTAAAATATGGTCTCTGCCATAAATTTTAAAAATCCTGTATTACACTTGAAAGCTAACAATTTAATATTTTGTTCTTTGTGTTTGGGTGTGTATGCCTGATCCTGAGGCCCAAAGCATTGGTCAGTTTTGAGTAGGGAAAGGCTGAAAGGGTAGAATGAAAGAAAGAAAGGAAGGAAGGAAGGGAGGAAGAAAGAAAGGAAGGGGAAAAGAAGAAATGAAGGAAGGAAGGAAATTAAAAATATAACAACACAAAAACAGAACATTGCTTAATTTCTTAGTCTGTGCTGGTCAACAGAAGACACAGGTTCTAAAAAGCATGGCAAGTCACAGCCAGAGAAAAGGAATCAAGTCAGAACACAGGTGGCCAGGGGCCATGTAGAATTTTAAGTTCATGGAAAGAAGGGAAATGGAGGAATACTGCCAATAATGCCTTTGGCACTTGATAGCAATGTAAAGCTAGCAACAACCTTCACCCTTTTCTTAGAGTCCATCTCATTACTCTTACTTTATACCTTTAATGTAGTTTGGCTGAGTCAGGTTCCTCTAAAACTGATGATCAATAAAGGCAAAATATCTTCACCACCATTCAAGGCATCATCCAAGATCCATCTTGCTATACTCTACGATTCTATCTGATGACTGATCCCAAGGTTTGAGTTTCTTACTCACTTTGTTTCATTTTTCCTCCCACTGTGGCCCTTTGGCCAATGGCTAACATACTGAAAGAAAGTAGCTCATCGATACATATCTATGGACACATGAGTGAACAAATGAATTCATGAATGGGCACTCCACCTGGGCTTCGAGTCCCCTTTGATTCTTACCATTCTGTAAGTACTTTGCCCAAGCTTCATCCCCTAACTCTTCCTATAACTGGCCACTTCGGGCAGGAAATTTTCCCTTCACCAGCCTCTAGGAATTGCTTGCTTAAAATTAATGCTTTAGATGAGTCCATTTTAGGCCTCTGAACAACACTGATTTAAAAAAAAATTTTTTTAATTAAAAAAATTGTTTCAATATTGAGAGGAACTTCAAGGGAACTCCTTTTTTGTCACTCTTTACATCCCAGCCAAACACAGTTAATGAACATTAAAAGAAAGTCATGAAGCACATTCTCTCACATTTCGGGGCACATCATAGAAAGTACTTTGGCTTTGGAATTAAATGGAACTAATTCCTCAGTCCAATCCATTGAGCCTCAGTTTACTTGTCTGTAAAATGAGCATAATAGTACCTCCCTAATACAGCTAACGTGAGCAATAAGTATGATAAAAGGTTTAAAATGTTTAGCACAATACCAAACATATGGTTACACACTCAAAAATGGAATCTACTTCTGTTCTGGAATCTATTTGAGTATTTTAAATATAATATCAGACATGGATAAGGATAATAAGACTGTTTCTATAAAGATACACAGAAATGCGTTACATTACAAAATAGGTCTATTATGAAGATAGATAGAGACAAAATAGCTAATAAGCTCTAATAGTTGAAAAATATAGTGATATTGTTGAAATTATGACATTATATATCTTTAAACTTGCATTTATAAAATAATATCAATGCACATCTTTACAAATATTAAATTTTCAAAAATTGACTTCAACTAAAAAAGCCAAAGAAACTACAAACAACAAAAAGTAAAAATGAAAATATTTAGCAAAATTTTATTCATACAAGGCTTACAAATTAAAGGTAGTTTAGGACTGCATGATACAATGTGTACTTTCAAATTTATAAAATTAAACTCTAAAGGTTTATATCATGGAAATAAAGCCATTTTTGCTATATTCGTAGTTACTTAGATTTGCATAATGAAAGTGATAATAGACTAACTGAACTCAATCTTTTCATTACATTTTGCCATGGTAAGAAGGAAACCTTAAGTAGTTCATTTAATATTTAATTGTTCTTTGTCCTTTGAAAAAATTAGACTTAAAAATGTTACAATTCAAATAAATGTAAAACTATGAATATAAATGTTATTTAAATTATAATGTAACCATTACTATCTGAATATTGGTGTGGTGTATGTTTATGTAAGGCAAACATCATAGACAAAAAGATATAGGTTGCACTAGAAAAAAATAACACAGTTATGATTCCAATCAAAGGAACTGTATTCCACTTTTATTCTTCAGAAATAACTATTGTGGGGCCAGCCCCATGGCATAGTGGTCAAGCTCTGTGGGCTCTGCTTTGGTGGCCCGGGTTCTCAGGTTTGGACCCGGGTGTGGCCCTAACCCTCATCAGCCATGCTGCAGCAGTGACCTATATATAAAGTAGAGGAAGACGGGCACAGATGTTAGCTCAAGGCTAATCTTCCTCAGCAAAAAAAAATATATATATCTACTGAGTAATGCCTAATATTGTGCCTTTCATTGACAAAGTACTTATTGCCTCCTGCAAATATATGAAAAATCAAGAAAAATTGCAGATTTTAGAACTGTCAGGGAAATAAAGGAACATTATGACATTACAAGGTACATTTTTCATTAAGAATTTCTCTTTATATCTAAAGTATAACATTTAATTACACAATAGCTTGTTAATTAAATCTTTATGAAAGTGAAATAAAAATGACAATAAGAATTCTGATTTAATAAACTTACTGTCAGAAATGTTTTATATGATTTTTCCGTTTTAAGGCCACATTTTGGTTTTATTCCATCCTTTGCACCCGCACAAAGATAACAGTTTTGAACAGAAAAAATATTTTGCATTCTACTTAAAGTTACCAAGAGGAGTATTTTCTGTGGTCTTAATTGTTTCCATGCTGCAAAGCCAAATAATAACCTATAACAATATCAAAGATTGATTGCACATGTCATAGTGCCATCTGTCTAGCAGATGATAAATATCTTAAATTATTTTCTTAACTTTTAGAATTAGGCACATTTTAAGATTTGCTGTAATTGTAATAATTTCCCATTACATGCAGACCCCAATGCAGAGTTCAGTGTTAAAGTATCTTCTCACTAGGATTGATTATGACACCTGTCCATTTGGATAAATATTACTAACGAGACTTTCATTTCCTTTGTCCACATGATTAAAAACAAAAAGAAAGTTGAAAAACCTGTAAAATGGCCCTTTAAAACTTGAAAAATACTATATTTTACAATAATTATCTCCCACACACTTACTGATTACAAGACTTTAGAGTTTAAGATTATAGTTAAGATTAAATCCTTTCGGGAACAACAGTTATAATAACTAGTAAGTTCAAGTGGAATACATAATCTATTCCACAATTTAATGAGTATTATTAGTTCATTAAATGAATACTTAAATCAGAGAATGTACTATAAAATGAACAATAGAAGATAAATCAAGAGTGACAAAGGTTAACATCTGCTCTAGAATTATACTCACAGAAATGTATTTAGGGAGCATGGCAAATGCACACCTGGTAAGGCATAATTTGATTAATTATAGCTAACATGAATTCAGGCAGGGGAGGTCATGCTTAAACCTATTACAATACTTTGAAGTTATTACTGCCACAATACAGTCAAATTCAGTTCATAAAGTATAGCGAGACTTTAAGAAAGCTCTGGATGAAGTTTATCATCTGATTTTAAAAGATAAATTAAATAACCATAGACAGGGAAGTAAAATGAGGATAGGAAGATATCTTTGCAAGAGAAAGCAATAACTTCAGGACGGAAATACTTCAAACTGAAAAAACATTCATAACTGGCATAAAAACTCCACTAAAAGCACATGCTCTCACCGGCCACTATGAAAGATGAATGTAGTTAACTATGAATCATATATTGTTATGACTATATTATAAGCCTGGGCACTGGGGAAAATAAAAAGATATAAAAACACTAGAGTCACGTAATTGGAAGCCTGTATTTTGAGGGACAGCTATGCTGGATTATGATTATTCCAGTTGTAGGAGTATTGCTCATTAAATACAGCACAGAGAAGAAAACTGATATACAGCCCATCACTTATGTTGAAGAAATGCAAAATGATATTACAGATATCTAAAAGGATTGCTTTCTCAAGATATATCAAAAGAGAAGTAGTACCATAAAGTAGAAATGAATGCAATTTATCCTTCATTTATTACAGAAGTCTAGTTAACCCAACTACATTTAGAAATCATTTTCATACTGAAAATATTTTTCAAAAATATATCTCAAATTTAAATTCACCAGACAACGAATCTATAACCAATAACCCTATATGGTTTATAGAACACTGTAGTTATTTGGCACTGTAATAGGAATCATAGAACTGTATACTTGTATTAAACCTTAATTCTTGTATATAAAATTCCATTTAATATTTATATGTTATAATTTAATTTTATATTAAGTGTAAATTGTAAATTATGTTTGATACTAAATAATAACATGGTTTAATCATTTCTTAGCTAAGCAAAGGGTTCCCATTATTTGGCCACAATGTGAGAAAAAAGCCACATTTTGGTAAAAAAAAAGTAACAATAATTAAAACATATGCATATATATACACACAGACACAGTGAATATGATTAGATATTTATAGAAGTAAACCAAAAACATATAGTCTGTAAATATGTTCGTGATGAAATACAAACACATTAATGATGAAATTGGGCTGTGTTTCAACTCTCTGTCAACAGTCTTGTGTGTATTCTTGAGAAAACATGTCTTGATTTGGCTGATGTAAAGAACGTGTAATCTGACCCAATTATTCAGTAATATGTCTGGAAAGAGTAAATGATGCCGATTATAAGAAAACAAAAATACAGAAAGAGTTTAAGTGAAAGAATATGTTAAATACATTTCCTATATTGATAAAACAACAAAAATATGAACATGCAGTGCTTATCTAAATGTCAGGCAAATATCGAGGTGATTAATACTTATTAACTTATTGAAATTCAGCATTAACCTTATGTTATAGAAACCGTTATTTTCTCCATTTGACAAGATAAGGAAACTGAGGAACAAAGGGGTTAAGTGCCAGGTGCAGTGTCACTCAGCAGGAAAACTGTGAAGCTGGGATTTGAACCCAGGCATCACAGTTCTGGAGCAGTGCTGCCTAATAATGCAATGCGAGTCACACAATGCAATTTTAAGTTTTCTACAGCCACACTGCAAAAAGCAAAAAGAAACAGGTAAAATTACTAATAATAATATATTTTATTTAAATCAACATATCCAAACCCATCTATCACTTCAACATATGATTAATACAAAAATTATTAATAAGATTTACATTATTTTTTAGTAATCTTCAAAATTCAGTGTGTATTTTATACTCACAACACATCTCAATTTTGGACTAGCCACATTGCAAGTACTCAAGAGCCACATGTGGCTGATGGCTACCATATTGAGATGCACTGCTCTAGAACATGTGCTTTCAGGTGTTAGGCATCCTGCCTTTCAAGGGGTCTCACAATGAGAACCCATCCTCATTTTCTCTTTGAAGGTAGAGCCCCCTAATTCTAGCACTTGGTCCAAGTTCACCAAGTGATCAACTCAAAGTAGGGTTGAGATTCCTATCTGGGCAAGAATATATGATAAACCCACAGTGACAATCTTCATCCGATTCATGATTATATTTGTGATTATCACCCCAAATTTTTATTTGGCTTATCAATTCTTTCTTGCTCTCTTAGTTAGAATGAATCAATCCCCATAGTCTGGTAAACAATGAGTGGTCTGGTATAACAAGGTTTCTGGACCTACAAAGCTATAGACTCTTCCTTGCAGATACTGGCCTTGGCATGCTTGAAACAGCCAAATAGGCCTTTGCTGTTCACTTAACTGATAAGTATCGTGTGTCCAGGTTAGTGCAACGTAAATAGGACCATCTATGGAAATCTACCTGCAATTTAAAATACAGAAAGTCTTTTTTTTTTTTTTTTAGGAAGATTAACCCTGAGCTAACTACTGCCAATCCTCCTCTTTTTGCTGAGGAAGCCTGGCGCTGAGCTAACATCCGTGCCCATCTTCCTCTACTTTATATGCAGGAAGCCTACGACAGCATGGCATATCAAGTGGTGCCATGTCCACACCCTGGATCCGAACCCGCGGACCCCGGCCCTGACAAGCAGAAGGTGCAACCTTAACCGCTGAGCCACCAGGCGGGCCCCAAAAGTCTTTGTTTAAAATAGTAAACATATGAGAGGTTACAATTAACATTTCACCGTTAAAAATAATTTTACATATATGTCCATACAAATGATAAAATAATCAATATTCATAGCAAATAATAAAAACACAGGTAGCCCCTGTTTTGCACAGTTCCAAAGTGCATGAATTTTGGTTACCACAGTACAGGTAAATAACATCAGCCCTCATGGCATGGTTGAAGGTATACTGTTACTATGGTATATTGAGTATAATTGTGTTAAGTACAAGCTCGGCTGCTAGCTTGTCAGTGCGTAAATTACTTATGTAAATAACAAAAGCTTATCATGACCAATGACCAATCATGTCACTTCTTTCATAGTCTGTTAGTGATTGGTCACTGAGAATCTATTCAGTTCATGCACTGAGAGCAAAGCCAATGATTGTATTGCCTCTGTCTCCCAGTGATAAATTCACATGATATTCAGCAAAAATGGATAACAAAAATGAAAGTTTGAGGAAGAAACTAAAAGTTAATGCCGGAAGTAAAATTCAAGTCAAAGGTAAATAGAGTTATAGAAGATATAACTGACTTGGGAATGTTGACAGTGCAGCCAATGAAGAGGCTGTAGATACGAAGCCAGAGGAACGTAGCTAAGGCAATAATCAGCACATATGAAGAAACTGATTTTGACAAAAAAGGATGAAGATATGCCAGAGGAAATGTTGCCAACAAGAACCTCACATTAAAGGAACTCTTGGAGATGTTTCACAATACTGAAAGAGCAAAGAATAAAACATTGGAAGCTTATCCAAACTTTGAAAGAAATATGACAATCCACCAAGGCACAGAGAAGATGCTTGCTTATGACACTAACCATAAATTATACAATGAGAAGGCAAGCTCTGTTTGAACTACTGTGAATAAGTATTTTACAAAGAAAGAAATCACTTTAATTCTCAATACGCCTGATGTTTTAAACTACAATATTCTAAATATTAGTTTTACAATTTTTCAAGTCTCTATGCATTTATGAACAAGCATAAGAGATGTTTTAATGTTTTGGAAAAACATTAAATGTCATAAAATAATCATAATTTTTCCATTGACTTGTTTGCTTAGTTTCTGCTTGCACTGTCATTTTTATGATCCTGCGCTACCATGCAATGTGAGGACTGCCTATATGTACTTTAAGAAATCGTTAATATTGGATCCAGTGAAAATGTAAAAAGAAATTCACACTGAGCACTTGGGAATTTAAAAAGAAGTGAATTAAAACATTTAAAGTCTACATCTTATCTATTTGGTCTGAGATAAAGAAAACTGGAACAACCTGGCAAGCACCCTTGTTGATAAGAATTTATGGCATTGTTATCTAATGTATTAAATAAAATTAATGGTAATAGGTAAGGGGTTTTCTGTAAGACAAAGACAAAATGCAAGGGGAACTGAAGGATCTCCATGGATATTGCCTTTAGGTAATTAAGGACTTTTCTGTTTCTCATAAACAGATGCTCTGCTCTTATTCCCTTTGATACATGTCTGCCTCATTAGCTTCTTCTCTCGTCTCT
The DNA here is from genome assembly GCF_021613505.1 of Equus quagga. Lineage (NCBI taxonomy): Eukaryota > Metazoa > Chordata > Mammalia > Perissodactyla > Equidae > Equus > Equus quagga. Next base: position 18,619,729 of record NC_060287.1, on the reverse strand, counting down.
CACTTCCCATTTATTTCAAAAAGTACACCTGTGAATTTCTGATAAGAAAGTGTAATATTCAACAGCCAACCCTTAATGAGTTCCACTCCATGTCAGATACCGTGCTAGATTAACAAGATAAAAAAAAAGTTAAATAAATCACAGCTCTCTGAAAGATACTATGGGAAACTGATACTTGTGTGAAATCTGAAACAAAAGAAAAAATTAACAGGATGTTTTCTTTAATAGGTGCTACTCAAGTATTTAATATTTTTTGATTCACTGATATTTTTCTTTATGACACTCATGTTCTCTTGTTTTTATTTATTTTTCATAAGTACTCAATACCTTCATTCTCTATAGAAATATGCATATTCTGAAAGTTTCTTATCAGCCTTTCTCCCTTAAGGAACTTGCTTAGCTAGCTTCATTTTATTTTTTCTTCCATATTTAGTTTCTGAACATGCACTTCTTATCTACATATTTCATGTTTGTTTCCTTTTCTTTTATTATCATTTTTAAGAGTGAAGTTAGCTGTGTCTTTAGATAGATAGATATGTAGAGAGATAGATAGATGGATGGATAGATGGATAGATGGGTAGATGGATGGATGGGTGGGGATGTGACTAAAAAACTTTTAGAATATTTTATATATTTAATATAATCAATAATCACTTACAATAGTGCTTCAATTTTATCAACAATCTTATATGTATATGTGTGCATTCATTTTTTCCCTGTAACTAATAAGCTACTCATCTGATCTGCACCAAAAAACATATTCCCAAATGAAAAGATTAAATTGGAGAATACACGCTTTTTAGGAATATATTTGTTGATTTATATTCTTTAACAATTAAATTGCACTTTGGTTTTCTAACTGATAAAAACTTTACTTTTTAAAACAGACATAACCTGAGTCGACTTCATATTTGTCAAGATAACAGCACAACTCCAAGAAAGTGATCATATTTGTCAAGACAGCAGTACAACTTCAGGAAAGTGATCATATTTAACTAATCAACTGTTAATTAATAAATCTATATAAAGAAAGCTAATGAACTAATTGCTTTTTAATGGTAGATATTAATGTTCAGAGAAACTTAAAGCTCTTTTAGAAGTCAACAATCATCCCTTTACTATGCACCAATAGTCTTCATTATTCACTGATTATGATTAATGTCCCTGTGGAAATTTTGCCAATTAAAATTGTTTAATATGGATTTTCTTAAATCTTTATAGTTAACCTACCCTTTGAGAATTGTCTTTAAACATGTTAACTTACATCTATACATAAGCCTTCAAATAACGTTGTACTTAATATCCTTGCAGAAAGCTATCTTGTAATATGCATGATTTTTTAAGCTCAAAACAAAACACTATATTCATTTATTCTGAGAACACAGTTAGAAATCTTGAAATAAGTGAAATTCACAGAACCACATTAAATATTTTTCATCCAAGCAAACCTCAATTTCTTGAAATTCTAAGTAGTAGTTTATCTAGAAGAGTTATATTTAATAACTGAGGATATTTCTTACCTTTTAGGTAACAAAAAGTGCCCAAGGATTTGAATGATCCTTATATTATCTTTTATTCAGGCTTTCTAAGGCATGCTATTTCCATCTTCTTCTGAGTACATTTTCTTTTCGAACTATTTAGTTAATGATTTATTTTCTTCATTATTTATATGCTTTTAAAACAACTCAGTTTCTCTATAATTTAACTTCAGATGTATATTTGTTTACACAAGTTTGATAATAAACATTTGAATCTCATTATCATCTATCAATAAATTTAAATTTTCAATTGTGATTTTTTTCAATATTCAACCTATTCACAGTATTCAGCCAATCACAATGCTAGGAATCAAAGTATATAATATGTAGCAAAATGAGGCACTGGGTCTTTTCTCTTGGCATTGACAAACATAGCGGGGGACATAAAAGGACATAAATATATCTCTGGAAACAAAATAAATTTGAAACCTTGATAAGAGATATAAAGGAAAAGTACACGATGCAATGAAAGCTTAGAGAAGAGGCATTTGACCCATTCAGAGGAGTTTCATTGAGAAAAAGGTTTCCTCTGGAACTTATACTATAAATGAAACATAACAGTAAAGAAGGAAGGTAAGAACATTCTAGGCAAAGGAAGTGCCAATGGTGGAAGTAGAAAGGATTGAAATAAGGATAGCAATTTGGAGCCTAGAGACCAACACCAGTCACAGAGAAAGATGCTACTAGGTAGAGAAATGACAGAGATGAGGCAATGCAGAAGCAGACCACAATAAGGGAATTATTACTACTATAAGGTATTTACATTTCATCCCAAGACTAATGAGAAGTGACTAAATTAATTTTTAGGCAGCAGAAAGGTGTTACAGTCATATCTCTAATATAAAAAAGATGCTCTTTCTAGAAGAGGGATTAGAATGGATGTGAACAATTATGATGTGATTACTGCATGATGGCTTGGTTCATAATGGAGGTTGGGAAGATGGAAACTAGTGGATGATATCTAAGATAATTTTATTTAAGAAATTAAATCTGCATGATTTGTTAATAGATTGTGTATGGATGGGTTAACGAATAAGAGATGATTATAAGATGTCTGTTTAGGAAACGGATGAAGGGCAATGCTATTCAGAGCCATAAAACAGTAGAAGATGGGAGGTTTGGGGATGGGAATATGATGTGTTCTGGACTCAGAGAAAGCCATCTGATTAACAACCATGACTGGAACCAAAGAATAGGAACGAGCAAGCCAAGTATATCTCCCTTACACTAGGAAAGTGGGGCTCCTGACAAAGTTCTGCACCCCAGAGGGCCCCATGCTTCCTAGTGCCTTCCTGGAATTTTTCTAACTTCCCAAGACTGGACAGGGCTCAGAATGTTCTTTGGATTGGGTGCCCTGAGTTAAGACAAGGACCCATATGAGTCCTGTTCTCACATTTCTCTGTTTCATGATATTCTCTCCCAACCTGTTCATGGAGTCAATCATATGCCCTGATGATCTCTGAAACATGTGTCTATGGGATTGTCTAGGGAGCCAGAGGTAGGGCAGGTTTCAGGAGGATGGCCTGATGAGCATATTACTCTCACTGGCCATTGTGGGATTTCTTTTGTGAAACAGTGAGATTGGTCCCAGAACTGTCCTAATGTGCTGATTTTGGTTGACTCAATTTATTCATATAGACAAGGGCACTGTAAAATATTTGCCTGGGTCTCCCTTTCCTCTCTCACCCACACAGTCCTAGGGGCAACCTTGTAACCAAGACTACTGAGACAGTTTATGATTTAGAGAAAGATCCATAAATGCATCCCAAACCAAAGCTAAAGGAGAAGGAATATTGAGAAGAGAGTTTGAAAACTAGGCTGGAAGGAAAGAGACACATCTTGAACCAAAATATTAAACAATCATTTCCTGGGTCATGATTGGAAGCTAAGCAAGATCTGTTCAAGAAATAAGCATGACAGACCATGAGGAACTGAGACCTAGGTATGGGGACAAATTTTGATCATGCATGTCTCCTTTTACCTTGGTTGCAATCTCCTACTGGACCAAGAGAGAATTCTGAAAGGAGTAGCTTTCTATGAAAAGTTGTAGGATTCCAGGTCTGAGACTCAATATGATGATTCATTAATTGGATGAGCTGGCATATCTTATTGAAAATAAACTAAGGTGGACATGTTTGTTTCATTGTCTCTAAGAATGCATACGAACTTGATGCTTTTAGCTTTACATTCTAATTTCCTACATTATCTTTGCTTCCTGCTTCCTTAGTACTTTAAACTGTGGACTCAGTACAGCTCATTCTAATATATAATCTAGCCTCAAATAGCACTTGTGAGAGCTGTTCTTGCCACAGAAGATGCATTAGTCAGACCTCCAGCTGAGAATTAAAGAATGAACCAGTTTCAGTCTAAGCAAGAATTATTGGTTCATGTAACTACATAATGGGAAAGGCAGGGTGAAGCTGAAGATTAATGGGGAAGGGACCTGTATGCTATCAGGAATTTTATTATCCTTTTACTTAGTTTCCCTTGAAACCAAGGGTCATCTACAGAGCCTTCCATGTTCACATCCCATTAGCCCATGATCCAAAAAGGAGCAGGTTCTTTCCTGCCAGCTCTACTTTGAAATATTCTTAAAATTACTGGGGGAATTTATAGCATATGTTCATATCCAGACTTGTGACAATGTCCAATAGCATTTGTCACTTGAATCCCTAACTAGAGAAGGTAGAGAGGTAGTTCCCAAAAGAAGTAGTACACTATTCCAGAGGAGGAGAGGATGAAGAGACAAAATAATAATTCATAAGGCAGAATCTCAGCCTTCTTGTCACTTGTACTTAGTGCCTGTTCTTAAGCACCACTTTATTTAAACTTTGACCCAATTTATTATCCATATTGATTTATTTTCCTAGACATGACCAATTGTCTTCCTCATCTTCCTCCAATCCCTGTATTTCCTGATATCGTTGGACTTGACAAAGTTATGAGAAGTTAATAAAAAATTATGAAAGCTACAGGTAATGTCAAGCCGTTGATATTCTATTCATTGCTAAAAAAATTCTGTGGAATATTTGTAGTTGACATTGTTATTTTTGTTTTAATATTTTCTATAAACATTAAGTAAAATTTTACTTAATAAGTGACAATGATAAAAAACACATATTTATGAAGGGTTATTTTCTATTATATACATATTGAGTAATGGATCAGTTCAATATCTTTGGAACATGTCCACAATATGTAATTATACACCACATGCATATACATGGCGTAGGTGAAAATCAGGGGATCCATGGTCTTATCTCAGATTTCCCAATTTATATCACTCCTTTGTCTTCAGATTCTGTTTTCCACTGTAACATAGAAATATTATGTCAACTAACTTGATATTGGTTAAACCTAATATCTTTATTAGTATTCTGAAAAATGCTACTCATTTATGTGTCTTCTATTAGCATCAAAGCAGGTGGCTACTATAAGTGCCATTATTTATAAAATGAAAATGACTATACATGCTAATGGATATTTCTACTAAAATTGAAAGGCTACATTAATTCAACTATTAATGCAGTAAATTCTTCTAGCCTAGATATATATTTTGTAGTATATGCGGGTAAAATAACTATTTAAAATTATATTTAATTTTTAAACTGAAATTCAAATCAAAAGAAGTTACTATAAGAAATCTAAATCCCTTAAGTCATTAAGTAGATTAAATGATATTTCAGAATTTTCTTCCCTTTAAGGTTTTTTTGTCTATTGCAATGGAAATATTTGACAATACTGCAGAGAGTACATTTTAATTAACCCTTAGTCAAGAGACTTCCTTACCAACCTCCTATTCATTTTATATAGAGGACATTAATAACTCTTATCACAGGCAAGTACCTCACCAAACACTGAGAACTCAAGTGCAAGAAGTGACCCATTCTATACACAAATAAATATGTCCAAAATAAATTCATTTTAATTTATTAATTATAAAATATTTATTGAACACCTAGTCTGTTAGGCCCTCTTTTACATATTTAAAACAGAAGTATCTAAAAGCAATTATTTAATGCAGAGTACATCAATGAATATTAGCTTTCACGATGTTCCTTGACGAAATGCAGTGTACATCTTCACTGTGTTTTATAAAAAGGAAAATAATTAAAAAGAAAGGCCCTTTTTAAAAAAAATATTTCCTGAGAATTGAGTCTTAAGTATAGCAATAATTGCATCCTATATTTTAAGATATTCAGTCTAAAATAATCGATTCCAGTGTCAGATAATTATGAAGCTAGTGTACTTGAGGAAAGGAACATACAGTTTCAAATCTCTTTGTTAGAATAATAACTGAGTAGTACTTGGAATCATATTTATAATTCTCAGTAAAATGTAAAATGCTTCAAGAAGCAGTTATGTAAGATCATTTGCATTGTCATTCTTATTTAGAAAAAGAAAACCTTTTTCTAGCGATGACTGTACTTTTTCATTATACTCTGTGAGATTTTCTACTTTAAGTTACATTTTGTTCAAACCAAGTAATAAAGTACAGCCCAATTATTCAATTTAGAATAGACTTGATAATTAATGGTTAGCACTCACAATTTAAAATAATTTTATTAAGGAAGATGTTATAACGTGTGCCCCTGAAAAGATATTATGTTATAAGCCCATTTGGAAGTATATATTTGTAAAATTTCCAGGATGGTAGGGGAGTAAATAACCCACATAAACATACTGCATCTGAAAACCTATAGCATAAAAAAGACTTGAATCATCTATAGCTGGAATTTACACTTATATAATAAAATCACCTTCAAGTGCATATTACTACCAAACAAACCAAAAACTATAGGTAAGAGAGTAGCGTCACATAATTTTTAAGCAAGGCTGTAACCCATTCGTGTCACACCTACCATTAGGAACCTACCATGTATGTGCCAAGCATTGTACTCAGGCAGGAATACCGCATGGACAAAAGATTAAAAGTCCCTTCTTTCCCAGAACTAACATTCTAGTAGAGAGACACAGAGAACAAACAAATAAATAAAACAACTTACAGGAGTCCGATGGTGGCCAATGCCCTGGAGGAAAGCATAAAAGAGGGAGGTGTCGGGATGAGGATGGGGGGGCTATAGATTTCAAGTTTTCATCAGAGAAGGCCTCATTGCAAAAATGACATTTGAGACAGCCCTGGAGCAGGTGAAGGGCAAGCCATGCATGCACATATCTGGGAAACACCACGGAGACAGAGTTTTTCTAGGTAGTTGAAGGAATAGCAAGATTGCCAGGATGACTGCACATAAATTCAAAAAGGAGAAACTGGAGTGAGAGCCTTTCAGAAAGCTTGCAAGGTGCTGGCTCTTGTTCATAAGATAGAAGCCATCGGAGGAACTGATAGTTTTGACATCAGTTCTGAAAGGGTCACTTCAGCTGCTGTATGAATATAATACACCAGGGGTGGAGAGGTTAGACTGGGCAGCATCATAAGTAATATAAACTAGCAGCATTTATTAAAAACCAAATAAGGCCTGGCATATCTACAGATGGCAATACTTGATTTTTTACTATCAACAGTTTTACTTAGATATTTAGATATTGCTGTTTCCTGAAAATACAAGAATAAGTCTGCCCACTTTCACTTTTGACACTGTATATTTTAGAACAATTTGCAAACTGGTGGCCTCCCGGCCTAATGATATTTTCAGTTTATATTATTGGTCCCAGAAAATGTTAAAAAGAAGGATAACAAAAACAAAAACTGAATTAGATAACTAAAATTAAGAACTTGCACATTAAAAATCCACATATCTTGCATATTAAAAAAAAAAAACAGGTGATCTGACAATGATAGATAGGAAGATGCAAAGAAAAGAAAAAGGAAGAGAAAAGCAGTGCTTCCCAACCTTCATTGTTTATACACATCATTTGGGAAATTGTGAACGGCAGGCTCTGGTTGAGTAGGTCTGGAATAAGACCTGAGATTCTGCATTTCCAACAACCTTCCACTGGCTGCTGATGCTGCCGGTCCTCAGACTAGACCCTGAGCAGAAAGATGCTGGAGGGCAGGAGCAGTCTACACCCCGCTCCTCCAATCCTCACATCCCTACCCATTCACTGTTTCCCTTGATGGTGGTGGTGTTACTGCATTCACATTTGTTGGCTTTTGAGTGTTTATTCTGTTTCAGAATATGGTTTCTTGGATAAAATAAGTAAATAGGATCATTATTTTTAAAGTAAGAAATTGCAATTTAATGCACACGGGGATACTTATAAACTCAAAAAATATATATATTACCATGTTTTGCCACTGAAATATAGTCAGTTGGCTCTCAGAAACCCACGGGCAGACAGCTTAAATACACTATATAAAGAGCAGGGACAGATCTCAGTGGAAGATGAGATGGGGAAGGGGGAGGGGCACAATAACTGAACAATAGGAACATAGGAAAAAAGAAGAAAAAGTAGAGAATAGTTGTTTTAGATGTCACGGGCATCTATGCTCAAATCCCAGTTTCAGACAAATTCATTCAGGCATGGGCATGCACTTTCAGTTAGAAATGGGTGTTTGGAGAGAGATTCGGCTTTGCTGCATCAATATCTGTAGTGAGGGAGTCTCAGAGAACTAACAGAAAAAACAAAAAAAGTAGTGGTTTTTAATGTGGGTCTTTATTGTGGGTTTGATTGTCACTAATAGCCAGCAGATGGGATGGACACATGAGGGAGAGAAACAGCTCATAAAAGTTTTCTGGCCAAAATAAGCAGTTACACTCTAAATTGCGTCATAACTTTGAGTAGTAAAATTCTATTGGGGAAAGTTTTTCAAATAACGAAATGACTTTAAAAGGCAAGTTTCTTTTTTAACAGTAATTTTTCCCAAATATTTTTATTAGGGTAAATTTTTTATTGTACTTTCAAATAAAGATTCTATTTCCTTGCAGAGCATAACTTCTCTAGTTCTAAAGTCCTTGTATTGAGTGGAAGGTTTTGAATGGCCAGTTTTTGCTAAAAAGCAAAACTAACAACAAACTCACAAAAGATCATCATAATATAGGTATCTACCCAAATTGTAAACTTATGATTCCAAAAGCCTAAAAACCACCATCCATGAGTGTCTCTGGCTGTGAATGGATGCACTCAGTAAACTGTTTCACCAAACACTGTCAAAATCCTGAAAATGTTCTAGGGATCTAATGCACAGCATAGTTGATTAAGGTTAATAACACTATATTATAAACTTGAAAGTTGCTAAGAAACAAGATCTTAACTGTTCTCACCACAAAAAAGAAATGATAATTATGTGACATGATAGAGACATTAACTAACGCTGTGGTGGTCATCATATTGCAATATATAAAGATATTGTCAACATATGTACACCTTCAACCTACATAATGTTATAGGTCATTTACATCCCAATTAAAAACCGAAACTCCCCAAAACTGATCCTGAATAAAAAACTTAATCACAAATTGAAGCTTTGGGATGTAAGACTATCCAAAACTGTCTCAATGCAACATGACAGATCATGGGGGTTGTTATACGTGATTTGGAGTTTTCCTTTATATGAAAGTTTGAGGGACAACATTGACACTCTGTTTTTAATTTAATCTCAAAATGTGAAGAATTCCAATACAAATTTTTCTTGAAAATGTATAGCCCGTGGATGCAATTATATATAATTTAGATATAGTTCGTGAAGACTATTTGATTTGATGTCACGGATATTAGTACATTAAACAATTCAATATGAATTATAATTTTGGCATAACCTAATATATATTATTCTACCTTTGCATTATTTAAATTTGTATTGACGCTTGGCTTGGCTTGAAAAGGATGTAATGCTCCTCCTAAAGTGATCTAGGTAATGCACTTTCTGAATATTTGTATTGATTGCTAATCCAGATCATATTTAACTAGTTGAAAGCTATTAATTTCATATACAAAATTAAGAGCACTTTATTATTATTTAATATATTGTCACCTTCTTCCTATAATACAAGTACAGTCCTACATCACTTTACAGAATTTCAACATGTAACACAAATAAGGAGATATTTATTTCAGTATAAATTTAGAGAGCTTGCATGTATTTGAAATGTGATTCTTATCTGAGGATAATAAGAATAAATTCAATGACGTGTAGTTCCTAACATATTACTCTTAGTTAGATGGAGTCCTTATGTGATCACACAATTATTGATCACACACAAGATAAGATTTGCTGGAAACGATGCCAAAGCAGACCTTCAACATTTTGGCCTTCCAAAGGCCAAAGCCAAAGCCAAACAAGACTCCCATCTGAATTTCAAGACCGGAATCCAAATGGGATGCAGTCTTAGTATCTTATGCAATAATCTCACAGTTTCCTGTCTCACTGAATTCCCAGGCCTGTCTATGCTACCCAGGATGCTGAAACTCCTCATGGTCCCTAAAGAATACAGATGGTACACTCAAATTAAGATAACACCTTATTTACAAAGAGACTAATTACAAAGTTGTAGGCACGGTATAGGGGAAACATAAGGAAGAGCTCAGAGACCAGGGCTAGGAGCAAAGGACCTGTTGCCACCAGCTGGACCAAGAGACCAACGTGAGGAGTGGCTATCAGAATCCAGGAGAAGAGAGCTGTGTGGACTGAGGCGTCTTTAGGGTATCAATGGCATTGGGGCAGGACAGTCTCAAAGAGGACGTCAGGGGAATAAATACTTAGATCTCCTTGTCTTCAGTCTCTTTGACACGGCTCCTCGCTGGCCAATCTCAATTGACTGAAATACAAGTCAATTTCTGGGACAAGATTAGAGTGCAGAGAACTCTAGAAGGGATCTGAAAGGGCAAATGAAAGAAAGCCAACATAACTCCTCAACAGAATATGAAAAATACGCTTTTATTCTTTTCAAACCTGACATGTCCTTTCTAATGCTAGCAATTATCAGGGAAAGATGTAAGGGGAAAAACAACAATCACACAAAATCTAAACCTTAGAGACAACCTAAATTCTCATGTAATTCTTGTTATCTTTCCAAGAGACAATATATTATTATGTTAGACATGTTCATAAAAGGGTAAATATCATTATTAAAAGGATGAATTGAGTTTTGTATTTGAAAAAGAAGGATAAAATCATCTAAATTTGAAAAAAGTCAGTAAGACATAAGCACACTGCATAAAACTGTAAAGACTAAGAATAGGAAGAAAATTATACACACACACAAATTTGAACTGGGAACTTCCTGAAGTATACACTGTGAGGTTTTAACACAGGTAAAACTGCTCTGTTGACATACTGTAGTTAAATTAACTGTCCATTTTATTTAGGGCTCACATTTAAGCACCACCACCACATCTGTTACACATCTTGTTATTGAAAATCTTTCAAAATGTCTAATTACAGTGTTGGAGGTGGTGCCATTTTGCTACACTGGAGCTCCCTGCATTGCTCCTTGGTGGTCCTGATCCTTGCACACCCAAAATCAACATTTTGTAGCCCAGGCCTTATATTACATACAGATGAAATGGTGTAGGAAAATGAGAGAAATCTTCCCTGACTCTAAAAGATATAGCACATATTTTGAACAGCTATCCACTGTGCACAAAAAATTCTGCCAATTCAACACTTTCTTACAAGTAGAATGTAAAATGTGTAATTGTATTTATCCCCTGGTTTATGAATAGACCCTCATATCTGCAAAATAGCTGTTGAATCAAAAGACAAAATATGCTTCAGCAAAGCATTCTTTCTCTTGTTTTCCTTCTGTGTCACCAAAGCCACCTTCAATTCTCTTTTAAGATTCTCTGTTATGTGTCATGGTCATACAAAACAACCTCTGATATTTCATCATCAGTAATAGTGTGTGCATTTCAACTTCCACATATTCACTCACTTTTTGTCTCACTTATAATAAATATTTGATTGATTCCAACCCATTAGACCTCATTTAAAGAATGTTTCCTCACACGGTATCCCTGGGTCATATGAGAAAGTCTTCAGTGTATTCCTATAAGAAGGTTATTCTGCAAATGAATATTGAAACCCCCTTAACATTTTCCTGTAAATAAATCTAGGAACATTAAATTAAATCTGAAGGTTTTATACAGTTTTCCATAAACTACATGATAAATCAACTTCCTCTTATGAATTTCTATAATAAACTGTATATAATAAGAATGTTATGTTTTCTACAATAAATTGTATATGTGTAACAGATCTGTTCCCAGATTTAAAGCAATGAACTGATATTAACTTACAAGAAAATGGCAATAAAAATCAGGAACTAACCTTTATTCATTGTATCAGGAGTCTTCAGAGCTGACTTCAGGTGCCTACAATCCTCTCTCTGGAAATATATCTTCACCCACATCTAACAGAAAAGGCATACCTGTGTTCTGCATCACAGAACCCCTTGTCTCCAGCCATGACAGCTCAACGAGTGGTGAAAACTTGAAGAGTAAAGAGCCCATCAGGTGGATGGACTGTAGCCTGTTGCTTTTAAGCCCAACTGGAAGTGGGAGAAGTTAAGCAAAATGGACATGAGATAGAGGATGGCCTGGAACTGGCCTATGAGAGGCCATTGGAAGTCTAGGCATCCAGGCAGTGGAGAGATATCCAGAGCAGACATGCAAAGGGAGAAATTCCAAGACAGAGAGGGTGGAGAGGAGCCAGTACCCAGTCCTGAAAATACCCAGATACTAAGCTCTTTACTCTACTCAGGTTCCCGAGCACACGCATCCTTTCAAGAAACCCTTTTCTGCATGAAGTTAAATTAAGAGGGTCTCCATTCATTGTAAATAAAAGACCGATAGGTAGAACAAGCATAATGGTTAATTACACAACCATAATAATAATAATAGATGTTTTTACAGGCTTTAACTTAACCAAATATATTTTTAATAAAGATACTAGATTTTAGGCTTTCAGACCCTATGATAAGGGAAGAACTTCAACTGTTGATTGAAGATAGCAACTGAGAAATGGAGACAGGAGGAGGGTTGCACAGGTTTCTCTAGTACCTGTAAAATCATATCAGCACAGTAACCAACTATTGTAACTCAATATAAAAAAAATTTACTTATATGACTGATGATTATCAAACATGAAAAGGTACTATTTTTACTATAAGCCCAGAGTATAAAGCTTTACAATTTTAACTACAAAAGGCAATTTATTCATTCATTTAGACAAATAGTTATTGAGTGCCAACTATATTACCTGTGCTGTACAGGACAACTAGGAAACAGCAAAACTGTGTGAGAATAGCATAGTCTCTGCCTTCATGGCATGAAGAGGAAGTCCAAATATGACAGTCTCTTAATCAATGATATGTATGACATGCATGGATGAAAGGAATTTATTATTAATATTATTATCACTACTTTATTAATTACCACAATATTTTACATTGGGAGAAACATAAAGATTACATTCTATATAATTCCATTTATATAGCAGTTTTGAAATCTTTTGAAATGACAGTTTTGAATGACAAAATTTTAGAAATGGAGGGGAGATTAGTGATTGCTAGGAGATAGGGACTGGGGGGAGGAGGGTGGGAAGTGGGTGAGGTTATAGAGGGAAAATATGGAGGATCCTTGCAGTGTTGGAACTGTTCAGTATATTGACTATGCTGGTTGTTACAGGAAACTAAACAGGGGATAAAGTTGTGTAGAACTTACCACACCCCAAACACACACACAAATGAGTAAAAGTAAAACTGGGAAAAATCTGAATAAGACAGGTATAACAATGTCAATATCCTAGTGATGACATTATCCCACAGTGTTGCAAAATCTTACCATTGGGGAAAACTGGGCAAAGTGTACAAGGAATTTTTCTGTATAATTTCCTTTAACTACATGTGTGATGGTTAATTTTATCTGTCAACTGGACTGAGCCAAGGGATGCCAAGATAGTTGGTTAAACATCATGTCTAGGTGCGTCTGTGACGGTTGTTTCTGTAAGAGATTAGCATTTGAATTAGTGAATTGAGTAGAACAGAGGGCAGTCTCAAATGCAATTGGGCATAATCCAATCCTTTGAGGTTATAAATGGAACAAAAGGGAGAAAAAGGTTGAATTCGCTCTATGCCTGACTTATTTAGCTGAATGTTGATCTTCTGCCCTCAGTATCCCTTGTTCTTAGTCTTTGAACTTGGGCTGGACTCTACAACATTGGCTCTTTGGCTGTGGGGCCATGAAACACCACCACCAGCTCATCTGACTCTCCAGTTTGCACTGCCCAGATCATGAGACATCTCAAGCTTCATAACCATGAGAGTCAATACCTTATAATATCTCTCTCTGGATATATCTATATCTATCTATCTATCTATCGATCTATATGTCTATCTATCTATCTAACTCCTATTGTTTCTCTTTCTTTGGAAACCCTGACTAATACAACATGTGAATCTACAATTATCTCAATAAAAATTCAAATTAAATTTAAAAGAGATGGATTTTAGAGTTCACAGGCATCTAGATTCCAAGTTTGGCTCATAAGTCTGCGAAGAAATATTTTCAACTATCTGAACCTCAATTTCCTTCCCTATAAAATGGAGATAACAATTACCATAAAGGTACATTACTCGTTCATTCATTGCTTTATCTATTCAAACATCAGGCATGCACTGAGTTCCAGGTGCTATTCCAACAAGCTGAGAATACAAATGCTCCTACTGTTAATACTTCTTCTACTGCCCCTGCTATTTTTACTACAACTGTTGCTACTGCTACTGTTACTGTTACTAACTATAATGGAGATTCTTGACCTTAAGGAATGAACAGGCCATGAAGAGCCAAATTAACAGATATTTTGCTTTGACAGTTGCCACGGTAGAAAGAAATGGCCACTAAAGGAACCAACAGTAGCCCTCCCACTTAGATTTTCAGAAAGAGAGGCTAGGGATATTTCTAGAGTACACAATGTTTGGATATTTGTCCTCAATCCTGAAAATGCATAGAAGTCAAGGAAAATAGAAGTGCTTTTCAGGCAGTAGGAGCAGAAGTGCAAAGGCCCAGAGACCGAAGAGACATGGGGAACATATGAAAATCTAAGCCATCCAGAACAGCTTGAACAGAGAGAAAGAGACTGAAAAACTGCAGCTCTACCACAATGAAACGTGACATAAGGATGACATAAACCAGTCGAGTAAAGCCTTCAGTTGACATCAGAGACTCGGTTAAGATCCCAAAATACCCTCTACAGTGCACAGAAAATATAAAGCACATTAGTTACGATTAGTTGTAATATCATTAGGTGTAACAGCAGTGGTAATAATAGCAAAAGTGGTAGGAATATGTAGTATCACTTTTAATGAAGTCTTTAATAAAACCTAATTTTTATGGAGCAGCCACTTTTCAAACTAAATTACATTACCATCATGGTAGAGAGATTAATTCTGTGAGACAAAATTAAGTGCCACTTACGTCAATGGTCAGATGATGATTTACATATTTTTTTAAAAAATCAGAAATTATGATAAAATCTGCAATACAAAAGTAGACTAATCCAAATAGCACCATACTCCTTATTACCATCATCAAGTCTTTTTTGAGCTTTCACTGCCAAAAAACATGGGGAATTCTTAATAAATAATACACTATCATTTGAGTTTCAGGAGCTCATAGATAGTGAGAAGAATAGAAAGTAACCTAAATAACTCCAAAATAATTCAAAGAATAATAAATATGAAGAGTATGAATCAATGTTTTATAATGATGTTATCAATTTTGTCTAAGGAAATCTGAGACTCAGGAAGTCTGAGGTGAAATTTTAGTGGCATCTTTAAAGATAAGCATTATTTTTCCTGGAAGGGGCAGCAAGGAAAGGGAAATGGAATGGAAAATGGATAAAGTTATAAACTGGATGTCTTATTTGGGGAACAGTGAACAGCACTGAATGTTCAAAAAATGCAATAGACAAGTACCCAGATAGTGAAGGGATATTTGTGGCAAGCCAAGAAGCTAGAGATGAGGAGCCAACAATATTTTTAAGCAGATGATTCTTTTAAGAAAATATTTTACTGAGAATGTGGGGGATAGCCTAGGACAATAGGGGGCAGAAATAAAGAGGTAAAGACAACTATAATAATGACACAAGAGCGACACGGTGATGGCCTAAATGAGAAAAGGATACAGTGAATGGAGAACTATAGGGCAAAAGAATTTATACCAAAGCTAAATTGGTGAAACATGGTAATCATTTCCTTACTAATCATTGCAATATGTTTTTTTTTATCCTCTTTAAAATGTCCATCATATGGGGCTGGCCCTGTGGTTGAGTGGTTAAGTTCACGCGCTCCACTGCAGGCGGCCCAGGGTTTCGTCGGTTCAAATCCTGGGCGTGGACATGGCACTGCTCATCGAGCCATGCTGAGGCGGTGTCCCACATACCACAACTAGAAGGATCTACAACTAAGAATACACAACTATGTACCTGGGGGATTTGGGGAGAAAAAAGGAAAAAAATAAAATCCTAAAAAAAAAATGCCCATCATAAGTAATCCTTATAGCATCACTTGCTGATGCATCAGTCTTGTTTCCCTTATGAATATAAATTTTTTGAGGTTGAAGATGATTTCTATCTTTAAAATATCCATAAATATTGTCAGGGCTCCTTACTTATGTTAGTGGTTTGCTAAAAATCTACTGAATAGAAGAAATTCTCTATTAACAAAGAAAAAGTAAAAATTATCTTTAAGATGAAAAAAGAATTCAGAGTTATGAGTTATATGCAATAATATCCAAAAGAAATAGCACTTTTACATGTCTAAATTAATATAACAGCTTTGTTTCATTCTATAACCAAAGGAAAATCATTAATGAACAGTGAGTTATTCATGAATTTCAGACTCTTCATCTCCTTTGCCTTCATCTAGGGAAAGCAGAGTGACAAAATAATTAATAGAATGAACTCATTTATCTATTCAACCATTATAGCTATTACATGACCAAAAAAACACATATATACCCAAGTCTCAAATTCAAACGCAAGCACTCAAATACACAAACACACTCTATTTTGCCCTAAAAAGCAAAGTTGAGTCTAAACTAGAGGTAATAATACTAAATGCTCTTATTTCATTATATATTAACGTAGAACAAAACTAAATACACTCCCTTTACATGTGAGATAACATCTTTTACCTAAAATTGAGCCATATTAATTGTGGGCTATGAATTTTGATATGCAGAAGTTTATTGACTTCAATTTTACTATCACTATAATTCTGCTACCATTCCTGTTAACTTAGAATTTGTTTCAAGATTCTCTAAATGAAATAACTTTCAAAATTCACCATTGCACCTTACTAATACCTTATTTTATTAAGTACAAATTGGCTTGTAAAAGCCACAAGACAATTTTCTCCCAAAATCAAGTAAATGAGTAAAATAGTGTGTTTGCAAATGAATAAAACTATATGCCATAAAATATTTACCTATAGTCTGTTTATTAAAAATCAGTTAAAGTGGCCAGCCCTGTGGCCAAGTGGCTAACTTCGGCATGCTCCACTTTGGCAGCCTGGGTTCAGTTCCTAAGGGCGGACCTACACCACTCATCAGCAGCCACGCTGTGGTGGCAACCCACATACAAAATAGAGGAAGATTGTCACAGATGTTAGCTCAGGGCAAATCTTCCTCACGGGGGGGAAAACTTAGTTAAAATACATCTGTAACTCTTTTGCAATGGAGTCAATCAATGTTCCTCTCAACATTTTGAGATACTGCTTCTTCTATGTGTTTGAACTATTTTATTTCCTCTTCTAGGAGAAACAAAATTTTGATTCTGCACTTCTCTTCAGTTTTAACTTGTAAAATGTGCATTGTAAATATGAAAGAAAAGGTGCTGGATTGCTCTTTAGGTTTCATAAAATTGTTCATACGTGAGCATTATCATTTACAAAATGTTACAGCCTCAAAATGTAATGAGCCTCATTACTCTGAAATTGAGAAACAAGACAGAGAAACAGGTTTGTTGTTTATACTTTTGTCCAATGACCAGTAGATGATTCTTTCTCAATAATCCTTCCACTATCTTTCAAGGCAATTGAAGATGTATCCTATTAAGAAAAAAAATCCAAACTTAAAATCTACAAGAGAAGGCAGAATGTTTTCTTTTTTTGTGTCCATCTCATCTAATGTGGAGATATTGGGATGAAGTAAAACATTGAGTCAATTCTGATTTGACATGTAATGTACCTTAAACAATCATCATCTGAGCTACAAATTATGAAATTACTAATCAATGGCTAGCACTTCATCTAAAATATCTTGTTGTAATGTTTCCTTCAAAGGTAAGTGCTGTCCTCCTTTTTCCTAAATGAAAATACAAGATTAAGAGAAGTTGAGTAATGTGCTCCAGATCACAGATCTTATATATGGTAGAAAATGAGTCAAAATCTCATTTTTATGACCTCTCTACTCTACACACTACCTCCTTTTCTGTGATAAACACTCTCTGATAATGGAAAGAAATCAGCCTCAATGATGTGGTGAAGGTTGCAGTCACCTCACACTCTATGCCAATGTACTCGACCTGCATAGCAGAGTCCTCCTTCAATTCTCTGACCTTCCCTGGCCAGATGAAAGAGGAAAGCTGAGAAAAGAGTTATGCCTTATGGAATTTTGCCGATTTTGCTTTAGGTAAAAGGGCCAGTTTGAGCAGAATTATGTTGTTTTCCCCTCTGCATGAAAAAAATATCCAGTGAGGAACCTGTACCGTTTTCCATATGCATCTAGTCAGTTGTGAGGATTCTAAAAACTGTATTTTGTGAATCATATGTAATACTGAATGCCAGGGAGCTTCTTTATTTTGGAATCAATAAACTTCAGGAAGCAGATGAAAAAGAAATGAAATCAAAGTAGACTGACCCAGTTTTAAAACAAATCATCGTTGGAGAAGAAACAAAGGAAGGAAGAGGGAATGGCGTGTCTCAAACTTAACTGACAGATCTATAAAGATCTTCAAAAGAGAAAAATAGACAAAGCAAAATGTGAACAAAAGAAAATAGTAAAAAAAAATTAAATAGCTCTAATTTTCTAAGAAATTTTTGCAACTATAAGCCTGAAATAATTACTTAGCAAAGCATTCAAAGAGATCAGAACAGAAACTAAATACATCCTTTTTGTTTAAGTTTATTTTTTTAGTAAATTATAAGGGTCCAAGTTTCATTATGTGCTGCATTAAATGCATAGTCAGCTTAAAAACTTCCATAAAAGCACTACAGAAGAATGTTTTCAGTTAATTTCCCTTGTAATATAAATTATACTTTCATCGAACTTCTTTTGAAAATGCTGATCTTCATGATTGTATTCTCAAACCACATCATCATAAACAATAGTTTTCCATTTTTTTAAACTTAAGTTCCTCAGTTTCTCTTTAGAGAAATTTTTCATGTTTTTAAAATTAAATTTCTCTCATTTTATATTTCTGTATTGAATCATGTTGAAATGGAATTTAAACACTGAATACTCCAATAAAGAAAAGTCAACATACATTTAAAACATAAGCAATTATACCAGGTATTTCAACTTTGGGAGAAAGTGGAGGATTGCTTGAACAACCTGCTGAAGATTCATGGAACTGCCAGGTATATCTACCCAAACCTCTCTATCCCACAGCAAAGGTAGGCTTGTCTGTAAGCCCCTCCTTTCCTTTAGGCATTAACAAACACAGGTAGATCCAAAGGCACCACACTCAGAACTGATTACGAATTAACGGAAGCTGTCCTTAAATAAGATTTTGCTTTTATCACCTTCTGCCAGCATCATGGTTGATGCTGAATCCTTGTGTCTCCTATGCTTAAAACCTATGCACATAATCCTACAGAGTATCTACCTATGTTAACTGAATACTACCTATCAGCTACTGAGTCCGCCAACACATATTGGTTCTACACATCTCAACAAACATTTGTGGAATTGAGCTATCTATTGGGTTCCATCTCAGTATATGATGAATCTGTCCCCAGTACTGGCATTAAGGCCTGACTCAGGTAAGAGAATATGGTTCTCTTAGCAATTGTTAAAAAAAGAACTGAGTCTCACATATGTCATCTACACACATAAAACAATCATTACCATCATCACCACAGAGATGACTGTTAGCAGTTTCCCCGTATGAGATAATAGAAATACCTATACTGGTCTCTGCTCTCCATTCCTGGCACAGAGCTCCTACAACCCTTGTAATTCCCTAAGTTATCAGAGCACTAGGAGCATCTTTCGTTCTAATATTTGGTCTTTTACCCTGGTTCCTGACACAGAGCTCCTAAATCCCTTGGAATTTCCTGCATGATGGAAGTGTCCTTTTTTCTAATGAGTTAATGAGGCAACTCTGTGTGGGTTCTTGATGGCTCCTGGCTGGGGGTTGGTCACCAGAAAGATCAAGCCACACTTAGAGGCTTGGAATTTTCAGCACCACTCCCCCGCTTCTCCAGAGAGAGGAGAGAGGCTGGAAATGGAGTTAATAATTGACCATGCCTACGTGAAGAAGCCTCCATAAAAATTCAAATAGTATGGGGTTCAGAGAGCTTCCAGGTGGGTGGACTCATCTACATACCAGGAGGGTGATGCACCCGAACTCCATGGGGACAGAAGCTCCCTCCCAGACCTTGCCCTATGCATCTCTTCATTTGGCTGTTCATCTGCATCCGTTATCATCTTTTAATCAACTGGTAAATGTAAGGAAGTATTTCCTGAGTTCTGTAGGCCATTCTAGCAAATTAATCAGCAAATAAACTTGCAAATTAATCTAGCAAATAAACTTGAGGAGGGGGTTATAGGAACCCCTGATTTGTAGCCAAGTTGGACAGAAGTTGTGGGTAACCTGGGGACCTACTACTTGTGATTGGCATCTGAAATGGGGTGAGAGCAGTCTTGTGGAAAGGAGCCCTTAACGTGTGAGATCTGAGGCTATCTCCAGGCACATAGTGTCAGAATTGGGTTAAATCGTAGGACACTCAGCTGGTGTCACGGAGAACTGCTTTGTGCAGGGGAACAGAGGCCCAAATATTTAGTGACCAGAAGTCTCATTTGGTGGCTCAGAAGTGAAGTGTTATCTGTAAAAGGAGACACAAGAGGAAAACTGTAGGTTTTCCCAAATACACCCTGAACCAATCCTGTCACAGAAATATCTTCAATCTGATTTTATTAATATCAAAATAGACAGGGAGAAGAGAGAGGAAGCAGCAAAGAACAAGTATTAGCTGAACCCCCTCTAGTCGTAGGGATGGTTCAGGTTCTCCAGAAGCAAACAGTGACTCATGCTATTCACCTCCTCCACATACCAGATCCTGTCCCACTGATGAATTCCACCTCCTGACCCATTGGAAAAGTCTATAGTCAATTGGCCTAGACTCGAAGATTAAATCAGATCAATCCTAATGCAGATTAAATCAGCATTCCAACTGATACAGATTATTAAAGCAAATCTTCAAGGTATCTCTGTAGTTATATTTATCAAATAAATTCATTTAACTAAGTTTATATATTTTAAATTCATTAAAATACTTTAAATTATTATATATTGCATTTTTCCTAATATAAAATTGATGACAATTAATTACATTTCTTCACATGCCACAGGAACATGACATACTTAGATATTTTTCCTAGGACATGAGGTATTAAACATGATTTTAGTAGTGACAATTTCAGTACACAATTACGGAAGTATAATTATATCAAACTGAGGCTAAGCAAACAAAATTTTCATAAAAATATTACATTAGAACTACACACTGAAAGGGCTCTGGCTAGAGAATTAGGAGACCTTAGTTCTATTCCTGGCTCTGATAAAACTATTTGACCGTCAGCAAGTCATGTAAATTTTCAGTCAGAGTTTCATGTTCCTCTTCTGTAAACTGAGAGAGATAAATCTGCCTAACAGCATTTGTAACGACTAGAAATATAGGCACATATTTGACTTATGGATCATGTTAAGTGATTTATAAATGCCTGCACTTGACAGGCTTGGGAAGGTCATCTGGAGTGGTTCCAATAAAATGGTGCACCATTCCCTTATACCACAGTGACGAGGGAACTGTTGAAGGATCATTTCTAAAACTGGATTGGACGAGATGGTTATAGAGAGCGGGCTTCAAGATGCCAGATACAAACCCCTTAATAACGTCATCTTGAGTACACTAACAGGGCAGCGAAAATCAGAGACACAACTCTTCTGTGATGCATGAGGTAGCATGTGCAGGATCTTGTGGAAATGCTCGGTTATTGCACCATGTTCACTGCAATTTTGCATGATACATTGAATTATGCATTATGATTGAGGAATTGGGCATAACACACTGTAATGCAATGTGAAGAAACTTTAAAATTTTATGGATAAAATTTGAGTGGATAAACAAAATGTATATATCATGCATGAAATATTATTCAATCAAAAAATGAAGGAAATGCTGACACATGTTACAGCCTGGATAAAGCTTGTAGACATTAAGCTAAGTGAAATAAGCTAGTCACAAAGAAGAAAAATACTGTATGATTGCACCACTCATTTGAGGTATATACAACAGTCAAATTCATAGAGATAAAAAGTAAAATGGTGGTTGCCAGGGGCTGGGGGCAGGAAGGAAATAAGAGTTATTGCTTAATGTGTAGGGGCCAGCCCAGTGGCACAGTGGTTAAGTGCACACGTTCCACTTCGGCAGCCCAGGGTTCACCGGTTTGGATCCCGAGTGCAGACATGGCACTGCTTGGCAAGCCATGCTGTGGTAGGCATCCCACATATAAAGTAGAGGAAGAGGGGCATGGATGTTAGCTCAGGGCCAGTCTTCCTCAGCAAAAAGAGGAGGATTGGCAGTAGATGTTAGCTCAGGGCTAATCCTCCTCAAAAAACAAAAGAGTTATTGCTTAATGTGTAAAGAATTTCAGTTTGGGAAGATAAAATAAGTTCTGGAGATAAATGGTCATGATGATTGCACAACAATATGAATGTACTTAAGGCCCCTGAAATGTACACTTAAAAATGGTTTAAATGGTAAATTTTATATTATGTATATTTGCCACAATAAAAATGTTATAAATATAAAAAGCACGTTTATAAATATCTTTACATTTATTAAAATGAAACAAAATTCAGCATACTAAAATAAATATGATACCAATAAATTTTGTGCAACTGAAATTAGCAATAATGCATATTCAACAATTTTGGACTATTTTAATAATACAAACAGAATTTCCACATTTGGCAGTTTTGATAAAACATTTTCAGATGTTTCCTTTTGTTTATGGTAACATTCATTCCTCTCTGTTATCAGGGACATAGAATGATTTTAACTTTCGTGATTTTGTGACGTATCAATAAGCATTTCTCGAATTTGTTTCTCAAAAAAAAATTAAAACCCTTAGATTTTTCCTTAACAGCTAATCTATTTTTTGGTACATGAAAAATTTTAGAGTCATCCAGTATTTACCTGGCCATTGTTTTCCTTTACAATATATGACTACGTCAAGGAATATGGATTATGTAGTTTCTGATAATTCCACTTCCATTTAAACCTGTCAGATTTGCTATCCTCAAACATTCAGTTTCAAAAGTATGACAAATAATTGGGTAGTGTACTCTTTTCTTCATTACGGAGCTAATATTTATTATCAAAACGTCATTTTAATCATTCCTTCTTGAAGTAATTTGATTTTGTCAATTTCAGCAACATTCTGAAAAGCCAGAGAAAAAAATGAAATATTTAAAGCAGGGTAATATTATAACCGATAGTTATACAACGTTCTTACTTCTAAATCTATTATGCAATTAATTCCATATCTTATAGTTGCATAAACCCTTCTGAACACAGCTTCTCCTCCACTTTAAAGACCCAGAAATCTTAAACATCAAGAGTTATCTTCTCAAACACAAAATCAAATCCTTTTCTTAGTCATCTTGAGCTCTGCACTCTGTTCTTTATTTCCCTCTATCTGTTTCCCCATTGCCAACAACATTCTCTTTTGAAAAAATCCCAATTTACAGGAAGTTGAGATAGTAATTCATCAACATCCCCACAGAAATTTGCTCACTTTTACCAATTTGCTTCAATTGCTCTAAATGGATAGCTAGCATCTCTTTCTCCTATTTCTTCCTCATTCCTCATAGTCCATCCTTTTCCTCTTAAATGTGTCTTCTCTAAAGCTGAACACCATTTGGTAAGTTCTTTATCTTTTACATTCTCTTTCTTGAAGGCCTCATTTACTCACATGAATTCATGTATCATCTTTTTGGTGACAATGTTTAAGCCTCTGTCTTAACCAGTGACTTCTCAGAAGCTTTGATTATGGATTTTTAACATGCAGGCTCCCACATCCTCTTTGATAACTCTCATTTCAATTCACTATGTATAGAAATGTACTGTTAGAACTTGATTTCCCATTTGTCTTCTTCATTTCTGCTTTTTAATGATACTATTATCTTTCCAATTTTACAAGCTTGAAACATCAGAAGCATTTCAGATTCTCTAAATGTTCTTCAAATTTTATAAGCAATTAACTACTTTCCATTGTCCCTGAAAATATTTCTTGGATACCTCATTCCTATCTAGATTCACTACTACCAACCTGGCATAGGTAATCTACGCATTCAGTAATGGGGTGGGAAAGACTATTGGAATATCCTTCATTATTTCAGTCTTCCCACCTTTAGTTCATCTGGCACAACGCTGTATCCTGCTCTTCAGCAAACCCAACTTGACCACACCCTCCTTCTATTTAAAAATATTTAATGTCTTCTTTATGTACGACATGAAGACCACATTTATTACCCCACCATTTTAGACCAACACATGGTCCTACTTCCCTATTTAGCTTCTAATTACTCACTACATAATTGTTCACATTTTCTCACTTTCCTGCCCCCATTTCACCCTTTTCTTCCTCTACTTAATCACTCTGACTTCTCCCTACCCCCATATCACTGGACTACTACTCCTTCAGTAGTTACTGTCTGTAATATCTACTAATCCATTCAATGATAGAGCATTTTGACAGCTCCCGAAAGATCTTTTGTATTGGTAGTTAACAATTTATTTGTTTATATCTTCTATCCTCAGCTGGATTTTCCATACACATGATATATAAAATCTCTACACTCTCAAAGCTCTTAGTACAGAATACGTTATTTTGTCCAATATTATTACTGATATAAATTGCCAATAGAGTGACTAATTTTAAAGAAAAAAGAAACTCAGCATTTGGGGAAATGGTAGTGAAATTAACAAACACTGAAAATTAGTGAAAGATTAGACAGGTAACTAGAATCCAAAGCATAAAAGAGGTAAAATAAGTCTACTCTAGCTTTGATAACTATTTCACAAGCCAATAGGTCCTTTCCCTAGCTCAGTGGTTTCACCTTCCCTTAGAGGAACACACACAAAGTGACTTTAATACTTTTCTTCCACAAACTTTTATAACCAGATTTTTCTTTCTCTCTTTCATTCCTTGATATTTAGCCTTCAGAAGGATATGTCTGGGGTTTGATTTTTACAAGGTCTTTCAGTTTCCATGAAATTTAATGTCACCATATTTTCTTGTACCAGGAAAATAACATTACTGTTCACTCTGCCAGTTGTGATTTTGAGATATGTTTATCATCCAAAAGAACCTATTTATATCACTTAATAAATACATTCACACACACACACACACACACACACTTAATTGCCAGCATTGACAGTGTGTGTGAAGAAGGTAAGTGCAGGGCAATATGTTTTAACAGCCAACAACAGAAAGATAAGAAAGTTACAGGTCACTGTAAAAAAAGAGAATCGTGAGCTCTGTCTTAGGACATCAGAGAAGGTCCCCAGAGGAGGTGTCATTGGACTTTTTAAAGATCAGAAAATTTTCCAGGTAGATATAGAGAGGGGCTGGAAATGCGAAAAATAAAATTCAATCTTGGTTTTCTTCTTTTTTATCTTTATACCTCTATTCTGGCAAATTTATTTTACCACTCCTATCATTTCTCTGCCTTCAATGGTAGCAACAATGTGATATTGATTCAGTTCCACATTTTGTTTCCTATATTGGATTTCTAGAATTCCTCAAAACACTGTATGTAGAGAACTGTTTGAGTGGGTAGATATGTAGAGAATTATTCCCAGATATTAGATCTTACCTACAGCAAAGAGGTACCATTATACTACGGCTAGGCTAAGGAAGGGAGCATTCTCTTTGTGAGGTGGAAGACAATAAATGCTCTTTTAGGTCTGCAATTATTACTCTGGGTAAATGTTTAAGTTAAGAAAGGAGATAATGTTGACAGTGAAAGCATTTTTAACCTTAAGTGTCTTTCTATAATTGTCAAGGTTGAATAAATATTTTATTCATATATAATTTATATTCTCTTTGCTCCCATAAAGTGATCTGACACAGCACATAGTAAAAGACATAGCTGTATTGATTAAATAGTACAAAATCATCAAAATTTATTCTTAGATATGAATTAGTAGATTTAACTGGTTTCAGGTGAAATCGGTACATGGGGACACAGCACACAAAGCAGGAACACTCTTGAGTTTCAATGAGTTTCTGAGTATTCTCCTGAGTGAATATTATTACAATTGTATTTTATGTCATATGCAATTTATTTAGTGTACATGTCATCCGATGAAATCTGTTTTTTTTTTTTGACTTATTGTTACAATATTTTTATTATTAAATTGTCAGTAACGGTGAAAACTTAGAACATTTTACACCGGTACAGCATTTCACAGTTTATAAAGGCTCTTTTTTTTTTTATGAAATCTGTTTTTTAAAAGTCAGATAAAATCACATCCGTTTTGAAATTACAAAGTATCTATTGAGCAGAGTGATTCTGGGATGGCATTTGGTCATGGAAATACAATAGTAGTTTTATATTGTATTATGAGCTACAGGTTTAAGCTAGTAATGAAGAAAAAAATGATGAGTGGTATGAAAATGAAAATGTTTTAGAAATACATAAAGCAAAGTTATTTCACAAAATGAAATACGAACAACTTGAAGGAGAATTTTTGTAGCACCTATTACCCAGATAATGAGACAAAAGAGGAGTGCAATAAAAATAAGACATTGGTTCATTGCATAAAAACGTAATACCATGAACATTACAGGACATTCTTCAGTTATTATTTTGGAAGTAAATAGTGATTTAATCTTTATTTGGTCATGTACTGTCTTTTCTGGCTTATGCACCTTTATGATGCCAACTCTGTCCTAGTCATTTTTGCATCCCCACCTCTGAGCATGATACACTGCACTGTGATTGATGAATGAAAAAAGAAATAAATCAATATCTGTTATATCAAAGTGAAATGTCTCAAATATTTAAAATATTTTGGAAAACTGAGCTTTTCAATTTCTTTTCCCTTTTCGAACATCTTCATTTTCAGGACTAGTTCAACACCTGTGTGTAGCTGTGTTATTAGAACTTAAATTTGGTACCCTACATCTATTAGAATACTTTTTAAATCTAAAACTTTACAGGATATGTTATATTTCTAGTTTAAGTAGCTGAAAGGAAATTAAAACTTGGAGATGAAGTCATTTAAAGTGATATAGTGAAAATCAAATAAATACATAAATGGAAATAAGCCTCATATATCTATTTGGGTGTTTCTTCCACATCTACTCTAGCCTGGTACCACTCATTCTTTCATTCAACTGATAACTGTGTGCCTATTCTCCAGCATAAATTATGTCATACAAATAATTCAAGAGTGTGGAGTGGAATGTTTTTATGTTCTTGGGAAACACTATTTTGATCAGTTCCCTTCACTGAACGGCAGGGAGCAGTCATCCTGATTACCTTCATAAAGAGTCCATTTTTAAAAACTGAAATAAAAATAAATTACATTTGTTATAACCAATCATTTTTCCTTATTTTTTGAGAAGGAACAAGAAGTCACAAATCCAAATTCCTACCTCCCAAGAGGGAAAATTTTATCTTATAAATTCTAAACTCCTTTCAGGTCCTCCCTGCCTACTTTTCTCCAAAATATTAGAGGTTCTTGGCGTACATTGAGTCTGTGATGATTTATAATATTTAGTGTTTCTCTAATAAAAACACTCCAAAATGGTGCTAATAAAATCAAATTCTCTAAAATTCAGAACATACTACAAACATAATTTAACAAGAAGCCACGTAGAAAAAGGTTTTCCTGTATTTTCTGAAATACGTCAGCAGTTTGTTACATATTATCTTCATTATGATAATGACTTAAAATGAATCACTACTTGTCTAGGTTTTTATACAGCTATCATTATGATTAATAGATACCTCACTCTTCCCTTAATAATCCATATTATGGAAAGCAAAACATAATTTTGTCAATATAGCTGGTTATGAAGAGAAGTTGCAGAATTTTGTTCAGATTGACCTTAAAAATCTGATAGTTGTTGACCTCTTAGGATAGTCATTACAGATGAACTTGAAAGAAGGGAAATACAACGACTTTTGGGGAGGTCTTCACATATTGATACCGTTTAAACTCTTGATGACAAATGCTTCCTCCATCTTAATCTTCTTGAAAGTGAAGCATAGTATGTGGATGATGGAAATCTACATTTTCATCTTGCTATAATTTACTCAAGACACTTATATCAGAATCTTTTTTTTACCACAATGATGAGGGGCTTTGAATTTAAGCAGACATTTTTTAATAGAAACTTGTCATAATATGAAAATTTTAGAGGAAGACATTATAAAGGAAAACCAAGTTCTTCAGTTATAAAGTTATTTATCAAGAAAGCAAGCTTTACAAATATAACATATTTTTGAAGACAAGAAATTAATTGTTCCCTTATGTGCCCCTGACACATCTCCTCACTCTCTGCCTCAGTATATATAATCCTCGCTCCCTATTATAACCCATATTAACAACTTGATGTGCTACATTCCATAATTCCCATGGTACAAACAAAATATACACAAATACATATATTAACTTTGTGCTTATCAAAATAGAATTATTTGATAGATATATCCATTTCCTTTAATTATCTCTATTATATATCATGACAGTGTTCTGAAGTAACTTACGGAAATCTACTTTTTTCTTTCTTCCAAGTAATTTAATTTTATATAATTAATGCAAATAGGAAAATTATGTTAGATTTACACATAGAAGGGTTTATCAGTGTTTAAGAGTGGCCTGTAGAAAAGTATTATGATGCGACATAGTATACAGGATATTTTGGATTTTAATTTATGAGTAATATCAAGGTTTGGGTTTTCCCAGTGTTCCATACATATTGAGAAGCATGGACTGAAATCTTACTGGAAAATGCTCATCCTTAAAATAATTCTCATCACTCCTATATTAAACAAGTATCCATAATTTAAGGTCAACATTTCATACTTCTTGTCTATAATATGTCATAAACATATTATAAAAGTTATACTCATAATACTTATTTACGTGGTTCTCATATTTTATATGCACATATGGTACTCAGTTTCCTTCTTGATATATGCTTATAAAGAGTTTATCTTTTCCTACAAGAGTATTTTCCAGTAATGTATTTTTAATTAAAGTATTATTCTCCCTCTCCTGCCAGCTTTAAAGATAGATAATTACATCTGATAATTAAGTTTCACATTTATATGCATTGCCTAGTAAATTTTCATATTTTAATAATTTTTGAATATATTATCAAATAATTTTATTAAAAAGTTGTTTATGCAGACAGCTCCTATCTTAATAATTTGTTCTCCAGGTGTGTATAAACCTACTTATCTGGATGCACATATTTTTAAAGATTTCCAACAGCAAGGTAACATTTTGGTAACATTAAGGTAACACTGTCCATAGACAAGGTATCTATAACATATGCTATAGTTATGTTGTGGTTCTCTCAAAGTGCTAAGATCAAATGAGCACTATCAATCAACAACAGAGAAATTTGGGATTTCCATAGAAACATTAAGACCACTACCAATGCTATGGGAACACTGAATACTTATCAAATTTCAGCTTCCGTTTCATACATTTGTTATAGCTTCCAATGTGAATACACCTATAATACTTTTTAAATGTAACTGATTCTAAAGTCATGCTAAATTTCCTTTGGATTTTTAAGTAAAAGCCTCAGAACCAAAGAAAAGCCAAAAACCTAAAATACACCAATAGAAAAATTAATTTTACAATGTTACTTTATATCTATATTGAATTTTCCTGGCCACAGAAGCGCCATCAGTAGCATGACACAAGGTCAAGCGTTGGTTTAATGGCTGTATTATTTCTTAGCTGATGGAAACCCATCCCACCAATAATAATAGGAGAAGCAACAGCAGTAACAACAAACAAACAATGGTTTGAATTAGATACCTTAAGGGCATATAGATGTTATGGAAAACAATGCATGCACAATCTTAAGTACTATATATGGAATAATTCAAATCAGTTGTCATTTTAAAATGTGCTAATGTTTACAAAAATAAACTTAAAGACTCATCCCCATTGCCTGCAAAGGGTAGCCTAATGAAAGAAAATATTCAAAGACTAAAATCTGATTATAAAATCAAGCATTTATTGACTTGTAAAGAAGATGATAAATTCATCAGCAAAAGATGAATCTTGTTTAACGGCTCTATGCCAAACTGCATAGAGAACATCCCATGAGGAAACAGCGTCCTTGTGTCCCTAATTTACAATTCATTCACTGATCATAGGGACACTAAAACAAGGACACTCCCTCCTCAGTAAATCTGGAGACAGGTCATAGAGGCATCTGTTCTCCATATACCTATTTAATGAGGTCATTTGGTACACATGCCATGCATTGGGGAGCGCTTAATTTTTATTAGGAGCATTAATCTAGCTGAGAGTTAGTGAATTAAAATTATCTTTGAAATAAAATAGAATACTCCTTTGTCTAATTTGCTCAAATTTATTGACATATAAGTCTTAAATATAAACCGTTTTGTAAATGGCTAAGAATAAATATATTAGTCGTAGCACACATTCCCCTCAAAATAACCAAGCAGTTTCATGACCTTGAACAATAATCAGAACTCAACCAATTTTAAACTATGAATATTGAATTGCCTAATAATAGCCATCCTTGATGATTTCAGACTCTGGACACCCTGCTGTATATTGATTACAGGAATAACCTTTCAAGCCATCATTTTTAATAACAAGGGATATTTACACGAGTAGAAAGTCTCTGTAAAGAAGACTCACCTATTCAGAAATGAAGATAATAAAACGTGGTCATGCAATCCCGCCATGCTTACAGTTTATGACATTTCAACTGTAGACTTGTTTAAAGTACCCGTTGTTTCTGTTGTTTTAGGGGGCTTTTGTGATCTCCAGATCAGATATAAATGAAAGCAGTAAAGCTTGAGTTCTTTAAGGCTGGTGTTCATATGATCAAATTGGAAAAACAGAGCGCGTATGTCTTGAGATTTACAAGTTATTTGTTGTTAGTGCCATAGAATTGATTCTGACTCCTAGTGACCCTGTGTACAGCAGAGCGGAACCCTGCCCGGTCTCTTTGTGCCATCCTCTCACCTTCTGGTGCTCTATTAGACAATGCTCTGCTGCATTCATAGGGTTTTCATGATCAAGTTTTTCCGAAGTGGGTGGCCAGGTCCTTCTTCCTAGTCTGAATTAGTCTGAAAGCTCCACTGAAACCTGTCCACCAGGGATGACCCTGCTGGTACTTAAAATCCAAGTGGCATAGCTTTCAGCATCACAGCAACAGGCAGCAGCCACAGTATGACAACTGACAGACAGGTGGTGTGGTTCCCTGACCAGGACAGGAACTCAGGCCACAGAGGTGAGAGCAGCGGATCTTAACCACTCACTACACCACCAGGGTTGGCGTTCAAGTTAATATTTGTATTAAATGGAACTCAAGGAACAGAAGTACTGTTGGCTGTAATTTTTATAATTGCCTATTGTTTGTAAGTGAGACTCTTGACCCTAGAAAAGAAGTGATGGTGGAATAATCAAGTAGTAGATCAAGCAGTCCATTGACCAAATTCTTAACTGATCTGATATCTAGCTTAACACACGGGAAAATATAGTAACAGCCTCACAACCATACAAAGTTACAAAAAGCTAAAGATCACTTCTGGAGATCTGAGATTAATGTTTCTCAGTTTTGTGGAACATGTTGTAGGATTTTATTACCAGGAATGTCCATATGAATTTCTATTATACAAAGTAACAGAAATACTACACTTCCCAGAGGGTTCTGAACCCATGCTAATTCCCAGAATGACTAGCACGGCTTGTGACCATGTGAAGGTGGGAGGCAAGAGGCATTTGGTGGAGAAAAGGGAAAAAAGTGATAAGAAATCATAATGGAGAGACTGCATCAATACATCAATAACAGAGGATAAATACAATTTTTAATAAATTCTATGATTGAGAATCTGTGGAGAAAAGATATCTAAGAAGCTTTCTGCATAGCATGTTCCATATTTGTGCTAGGTCAGTCTTTTTAAGAACACCCAGAATAAAGATTAACATTGTTCTTCGAGACAGCTGCATTGGGTCTCCTGTTATTACACTCAAAGCTTACAGTGAGAACTCAAGGCTGATTAAGGTTATATACTTGATTTAACGTCAGAATTCTTAACATGTCCTTCAGAGGCTGGTGTGGCCTTCCCTCTGTCTATTTCTCCAGCCTCATAACCTCCCCATTCACTAAGCTGTAGTTACACTGATCTTTTTTTTATTTCCAGCATGTACTAAAACCTCACAACTCAGGGCCTTCATACATCCTGTGCCTTCTACTGAGATTTGTGTCCCTCCAATTCTTTGCCCAGAACCTCCTAGCATCCCTCAGGTGTCAGATAACATATTGCTTTCTGCATGTTTAACCCCCTAAAATTGCCCCTGTCATTATCTCTTATTATATCCTTTAATTTTGCTTTCTTCCTGGCTGTCACCAAAATAAGATTATTTCTGCAAATATTCTGTGCCCATTCCAGACTAAAAACTTCACTGACGTAAGAAGTCTTTTTTATTATTATCCACAAAATTTAATAATATGCCTCAGAATTAACAAGCTTTTAATACACCACTGAAAAAATGCAAGTATATTAATTACAATGAATAATACAACAAATTAATACTATAAAAGCACTGATATTAGTTAACGAAATTTTATGGCATGAGATTTGATTTTTGTGTCATTTTGTTTGTTTTGTTTTCTTTTAAAGCCTCTCACACATGTTAAGGTGGGTATTCTATTAGCTGGGGAATTTATCTTTCCTCTGAGACTGAAATTTAGATATGATTTTTTAAACCTTACAATTTTACCTTTCATCATTTCCATGGTGATAAGACTGTAAAAATAAGTAGTTTTCTGACTTGAGGGGCAAGTGGAAGATTCAGCACTGATTCACAGAGATTTTAAGCTATGCTCCTTTTTTTTTTGGTCAGGAAGACTGCCTGAGCTAACATCTGTTGCCAATCTTCCTCTTTTTTTTCCTCCCCAAAGCCCCAGTACATAGTTGTATATCCTAATTGTAAGTCCTTCTAGCTCTTCTAGGTGGGATGCCACCACAGCATGGCTTGATGAGCGGTGTGTAGGTCTGCACCCAGGATCCAAACCAGCAAAGCCCAGGCCGCCGAAGCGGAGTGTGCAAACTTAACCGCAATGCCACTGGGCCGGCCCCCACAGAGAAGTTAAATCTGTTTACTTGTACTAGAGAACTGGTTCTGCCAGCTGAAGGTAAATGAAAATAATTAAGTAAGATGGACTTTGGACCAAGATAAAACCACTAAGGTTTTTAATTTTATGTTAAAGTTCATGTTCTCTTTTAGAGCTTTTCTGCAGTGTAGATTTCATTATGGTAAGTTACAAGACTAATACTCACTGCAAAGATCTTGAAAATGTAAATATGTCATAGTTTGAGACCCCAAAACAATACTTTATTTTCTTCATGTGTATTTCTTCATATGTATATTATATATGACCATCTTTCTCATTGTCCGACACAGAACAAATTTTTCAAGTGCTGATAAACTTGTGAAGATTTTTGTTTCTGAAAATGATTACATTATATGATTACATTCAATCACAGATATGAGGGCTTTCTTTTCTCGGCAAGCTATACTTGACCTCTTTATCAGTATAAAATCAAAAGCAAGCAATACCTTCTTATCTTTTAAAATACTTGCTTACTAGTTGATGTATTAATTTGCTAGGGCTGCCATTACAAAATACACAAAGCAGGTGATTTAAACAAGAGAAACTTGTCTCACAGTTCTGGAGGCCAGAAGTCTGAGATCAAGATGTCAGCAGGGTTGGTTCCTTCTGAGGGCTCTGAGGCAGAATCTGTTCCAGGCCTCCTTCCTAAATTCTGGTGGTTTGTTGGCAATCTTTGGTGTCTCTTCTGCTGAATCATCTCTATCTCTGTCTTCATCTTC
Organism: Equus quagga; assembly: GCF_021613505.1. Lineage (NCBI taxonomy): Eukaryota > Metazoa > Chordata > Mammalia > Perissodactyla > Equidae > Equus > Equus quagga. The sequence continues at coordinate 18,585,867 of NC_060287.1, read as the reverse complement.
ACAAGGCATTCTCCTTGGGTGCCTGTCTGTCTCCAAATTTCCCCTTTTTATAAGGACACCTGTTACATTGGATTAGGGCCCACTATAATGACCTCATTTTAGCCTGATTGTCCCTATCTCCAAATCAGGTCACATTCTGAGATCCTGGTGCCTAACACTTCAACATATGAATTTTGGGGGAATACAAATCAATTTCTCATACTTGGTTTGGGATAGCAACAAACTCTTTCACTTCAAGATATCACATACCCCACAGACCATCAATCAGAAGGTGCAGGACAAATAATCAAAGGACATGTTCCAATTAATTAATTTACAATAAATTTAAAAGATATTGTAAGTTAATATTATACAAGATAAAGCAGATTTTTTTCAAAGAATTTTGGAAAAAATTTCTCTATTGCTAGACCTGTGTTACGCTCATTAAAAAAAAATACCAATGTCAATATATTGAGTAAAATATGTTAAAACATAGTTAAATAAATGTAAATACTATGAAAGCTCCAAAAGAATGCTGGCTGTGACACTAGAAGTGAAATAGGTTTCAACTCCAATTCTACCATTTTTTTTTTTTCAAGTCTTACGTACACGTACAGTCTTATTCAGGGTCATCCCATGAAGACTAAGCTCCTTGAAACAGCAAAGTTCTAGGTATGTGGTAAACGTTTAGTAAATATAATTAACACTATGTAGTTAACCTATCCTGAGTAACAGTTCAACAATATTTCTTTTTTTAAAATTACTTTATTGAGGTCATATTGGTTTATAACATTGTGTATTTTCAGGTGTACATTATTATATATCACTTTCTGTATAGACTGCATCATGCTCATCACCAATAGGCTAATTTTTACCAGCCTAAGAACATAGGTGGAGCCAATTACTCTCTCTCTCTGTCTCAGTTTCCTTATAAATAAGAATAACATTATCTCTGATCCTACTTATCACAATGCACTAATTATTTACGTACATGTTTGTCTCCCTCCAGCTTCCTCTCCAGTTATAAAGTCCTATAAGGGCAAGTATGCCGTTCCCCTGACTGCCTAAGACATGGCACTGAGTAGACGCCAACTGTTTGTTGGCTGTATATCACAGTGGATAATGAAAGTGTGTGTAAGTTGTGATTTACCATTCAAATGTCATTTTTTGTGATTTTATTACTGTGATTAAAACAGACATTCTACTACTATGACATTCTGGATAGGGATGATGATTTCTGTCTACTTAGGGAAAAAATAACCAAAAGCAAATAAACAAAAAAGTACTTTGAGACCTTGCCATTAGTTAGTCTTCTGCAGCTGGAGGTAACTTTATGTATCCCCAAATTCCATATCCTTCATCTTTGTTTACATTTACCCATATACTGATAGTGAAAATAAAACAAAAAAAAGCTCTCTCTCCTTCAAGACATTTTCCTCACTTAAGCCCCCCCCCCCTCCAAATTAAACGTTTTAGCTTTATACGCCACCACTTCCGATAACCAAATAAACATATGAGGGATATTTTACTGTATTATCTAAGTGAGGAGAGCTGGAATGTCTGGATTAAAGGTGCCTAGACAATCTATATTTTGTAAAGTGGGTTCTATCCTACCCTCTCTATTATGCCTGCATTCCAACATAGAATACACACTATGAGGATAACCATTACTACACTGAAGTACTAGTAATATTTCTGTGAAATTATGGTAATTGGATACCAGAACACTGTAAATAATGATTATTGTTTTAAATGCATCATGAATATTTACTGGAAGATTAACACAATTAAATGAAAGCAGTCCAGACCCCAAGAAAAGATAGTAAATAGGGAGACCTTTAAGGCATAAACACATGTCAAACTAATTTTATATTTTTCACATCCACTCAATCCCAATAACTACTTTTCTATTATTTTGCCACAGTTAGTACACATTTCAAAAGGTTCAGAAAACAGTTTTTGTTAGTCAAGCATAAGCAGTATCATCAGTCTAAATTCTAACTCATCACTGAATGGATTAGATGCTTGCATTAGGATTATCTATTGAAAGTTTCATTTCTTTCATGTAGGAAGCTTTCTCCCCTTCACTTAAGATAAGAAACGGATCATGAATGCTCACCAAGTCTAGTAGTATGAAATGTATCCAAATCTAAACGGTCTTGTTCTTTCCCTTTAAAAAGGGGAAAAAACAAAAGCACATCTTATAATAGAAAAAAATAATATTTTCAATATCTACAACTGTGGCCGTTAACAGCAGCCAACCAGTAATCAGGCCAAGCCTCAGCAATAACTTGAAATGACACTAAACCGATAGTTTCAAGAACACTTTGAAAGGGACTGTTTAATATTTAATATAGCCTTTAACTCTCTTTTAGGATAGAAATATCAAAGCAGTTGCAGATTATGTAGATTGGTACCATTCAGACTTTCAGCTATTGTCTACAGCTAGTTTCTTTCCTGGGAATAGCTACTCTAAACTTTCACATCCTTTCAAACACTACACTATCCTGACTCCCTTTCCACTGGGCATCTTTATACCCTACATGAGAAATATGCGAGCTGAGAAGCTAGTCTACATACAAATTTAACTTTAGGCTCATCTTCACGTGGACTTTCCCTTCCCTCTTAGCATTTCTAGATGCATGTCTATCATCCAAGAATAATCTCTTTACTTGGGCTCTGGATGACTTGTCCTCCATTCATGGGCATTCTTCAACACCAGTTCCTCTCTATTTTATATCTCTCACTTCTTCCTCTCTACTTGCTCTAATTTTCAAGTTTATCACATTAAAATATGCCAAAAAACAGGCAAGAAAAACTTCCTCTCCTTCTCAGTAAGATTATACGCATATATCTCTATATCTATGTAAATATACACATATATACACACTACTCATACCCCCCACTAAGCTATGGTTATTTAAAAAAAAGACATATCTCATCGTCCCAATTTTGTCACTTTCTACCTCTGCTTAATATGGCGTAATAAATTTATATCTCATCATGATAGACAATTTTAATTGGCATTTAATATTATTAATGTTCCCATATGTCTTGAAACTCTGGCTTCTGATAATCTTTTGATGCTTAAAATTGTCTCCTTAAGAATAAATTTTAAATATCTGGATAGAAAATTAAAAGGGGCAAGCAATTCAACATATATCAACTGAGATTTTTTTTCCTTCAGATAAGATAAATTTTTAAAGAAAATGTTCCAAAATCTAGAGGATTTAGACCAAGAACATACACAGACACACAAATACACAGATATGGTTATGACTATGCATTTATAACATTGCATTTACATCTTAATACGTATTAATATGTGTTAACTATTGGTGATTATTTTCACTAGTGGCAGGATCATTTTATTGTTTTTCAGTGATGTGGTAAGTTGAAATGCATCAAAATATTACCACTTTAAACTTGGCATTATGCATAAGAACTCCAATTAAATTTAGTAGCAATGGAATAAATATACTGTTATTAGTGTATCTATAATAGCCACTCATTTACCAATATATGTCAAGCTGATACAAACATGACTCTTACATTATAATCAGATTAGTTTAGACACGTGAATGGCATATTTCACATAATTAATTATAATTATACAGAATTCAGAGAGTTGGGCATTTTCCTATCTGAATTAACATACTGCCAAAAATAATTGTTCAGCTATTATGATATTTTAACTTCTAGAGCAGAATTTCTCAACCTGGGCATTACTGACATTTTGCACTGGCTAATTCTTTGCTGATGGCAGTGGTGCTGTGCATGTAGGAAGCTTAGCAGCATCCTTAGTCTCTATCCACTAGATACCATTAGCACACCCACACTCATGCACAGTTTTGAACACCAAAAATATCTCCAGACATTGAGTAACATCTTCTGGGGAACAAAACATCCCCATTGAGAAGCACTATTTTAGAGATTGAGAATGTCTGTTAATTTAAAATCAAAGAAGATACTGTGCAAAACCATTTTTAACTTGTCAATAAAATGTGGCTTGTAAGAGAAAAGCTGTGTAACAGATAAAGACGACATTAATACGCACAACAGGCTATTATATTCTAAATATAAAAAGGTTCTTAGGTTAAAATGGTCCCTAAATAATGTGGCCATTTAACCCACGGTTCCTATTTTTAAAGTACTCTTGGCATATACAACTTATCAGACACAAAGACTAGAATGAAATATTAATTTTACCGAAATTAAACTTGTATAAAATTTTATTTTATTGTTTGAAGAACACTTCACATGAGATCTACCTTCTTAACAAACATCTGTAGTACAATATTGTGGACTATAGGTACAATACTGTACAGCAGATCTCTGGAACTTATTCATCTGGCTTAACTGAAACTTTATGCCTGTTGATTAGTATCTCCCCCCAGCTTGCAGCAATAATCTTTCCAAATTTTGTTTCTAAGAATTTGACAATTTTAAATAGCTCATATAAGTGGGATTATGCAGTATTTGTCTTCCTGTGACAAGTTTATTTCACTTAGGATAACGTCCTAAGGGTTTATCTATGTTGTTGCATATTGCAGAATTTGCTTCTTTATTAAGGCTGAATAATATTCCACTGCATGTATAGACCATATTTTCTTTATCCATTCATCTGTCGATGGACATTTAGGTTGTTTCTATATATTCTGAACAGTGCTACAAAGAATGTGGGAGTGCTATTATCTCTCCAAGACCCTACTGTCAATTCTTTTGGATAAATACCTAGAAGTGATATTGCTGGATCATATGGTAGTTCTATTTTTAATTTTTTGAGCAACTTCCATACTGTTTCTCATAGAAGCTGCACCATTTTGCATTCCCACCAACAGTGTATAGGGGTTCCAAGTTCTCTATATCCTTGCCAAAAATTATTGTCTTTTTAAATTATTATTATAATAGCCATCGTGACAGGTGTAAGTTGATATCTCATTAGGGTTTTAAGTTAAGCTAACCAAAGTCTCATCCTCTCGGAAACACTCTCTCTCTGCCCACACTATTTTCTTCCAATATCGTGTCTCATTAATGTCCCCAAATCTCTGACTTATTTTGCTTCAAATCTTGACTTTAAATATTCTCTTCTGGATCATCTCCCTGCCTTTCCCTATATTTCTCTATATTTCATATACTATGCATTTGATCAAAAAACACAAAATACAAAGAAGTTTAAATATATAAGACAAAGGAAAGTTCAAGCTTAAAAAGAGTTAAACTTGTGACAGGGGAGATGCAATAGCTAATTAACACTGAAGTTTCTTTAAAAAATAATGTCCATGACAAGGAAAAAAAGAGACAGAGAGAAATAGACTCACCCATGGTAAGGAATGCATGGGATATCAAATTCAGTTTTGAGTGCCATATTTTAAGCAAACATTGGAAGCCAATCACCATGGACAGTGCTTCAAACAGGGCACTAGAAAGTCTGAGAATACTGTACTGCAAATTAACATGGAGACCATTGTATATGGTTAGCTACAGTAAGAAATGCAGTGAAGAATGGAAAAGCTATTTTCAAATACTGAAAAAATGAACTATAAGAGAAAAAACATATTTTTTTCTTTGTTTATCCACATGGAAAAACATGACCCAATGGGTCAAAGTAGAAGTGAAACAAAAAAAAGAAAAAAATTCTGTGTGAATTTAAATGCAAGGCTGCTTCTGCAAATACCTGAATGTAGAGCTAACAAAATAAATGTGTTTCAAAGTCTATGTAAATGATATCCTTGAGATAACATATTTCTGACTCCGTAGACAATCATTACCCGTTTCTTTTCATTTGGATTTGAGCGTATCAACAAATGTTTGGTGATGCCTTTAACACATATTGACAAAATAAAATGTTACTTGCTTTATTATAGAGTAGATGTGGATTTAAGGTGTTCTTGACATAATAAATGTGAAACGTGCTCTTAGATATCCATGAGTACAATGAAATAATGTCACATAAAACACACACACACACACACACACTCAGCAACTGGGTCCCAGTATTTTTGAATTTTAAACAACTGAAATTGAGAACAAAGTGCTATTTAATCTCTCATTTTTTCTTTTCCCTTTGGATTTAAGCATGGAAGCTCTATTTTTTATTTTTTGGAGGAAGATACTTTGGAGCCACTTTAGGGCATGCTTTTTTTTAAGGATTTGCAATCAATGCACCCAGAATTCCTGGTCATTACAGACGGTTCCTGATGCAGTGTTAACACGTTATGTCCAATTACATAGAAGTCGTTTTGATTGGGAGCAGAAAATTCTTTGCAGGAGTATCATGTCTTTTATTCCCAGGGGCTGAGATCTGAAAGATAGATCAGTGGGAGTTTCTAGTCTTGAGCAAGTAAGGCTAACATCTAAGGGATGTCCAAAAAAGATAAGGGTCTCACAAGAGAAATGGTTGTTAAAGGATTCCCAGGAATGTGAGGCCTGAAGCCTCTAGGAGTAGAGGTAATGGATATCCAATTTTAGCTAATCCATGTTGTCATAGCATTAAATTATTTTCAACCCTTAGGAAAAGTCTTTTAAAAATGACAACTTCGGGGCCAGCCCGGTGGCGCAGCATTTAAGTGCGTGCATCCCGCTCCTCGATGGCCCCGGGTATGCCGGTTCGGATCCCAGGTGTGGACATGGCACCGCTTGGCAAGCCATGCTGTGGCAGACATCCTGCATATAAAGTAGAGGAAGATGGGCACGGACTTGAGCTCAGAGCCAGTCTTCCTCAGCAAAAAGAGGAGGATTGGCAGCAGTTAGCTCAGGGCTAATCTTCCTAAGGAAAAAAAAAAATGACATCTTCAAAAATATATTTGGTTAAAAGTAAGAGTGGCAATTGCATGAAGAAGTTCCCAAGAAGACCAGTTATGCTTGGGGAGAAATTAAAAGCAGAGATCAGATGAGAGATGACAAGTAATAATTAGGAGGGATTTGTAGGATGTGTTAAGTACTTTGTTCTGATAGGGATCACTTACACTTGAGGAATATAAGTGTTCAGACTTTGGACAATGGAAGTAGTGATTACTCCTCTGAAGTCTGAAAACCTTGAGAATAATAGGGTTATATACAGATTATCTTAAAAATGGAATTGGCATTATATGGTAAACCATTTCAAGCTATGAAAGCAGACTATATAACTTATTGACAAATAACTGCAGCTCTTTGTTACATCTCAATAGTTTCTTCATACTTGTTGCAATCACCCTCTCTCCTTCTACCCAATAATCTTTCCTATCTTCATGTAACTGCTATTGTGAATTCTTTATAATATTTTTGTCAATGCTTAAAAGGTCGAGTTTAAAGTGCTTACAAAGGAAGCATGTTAACTCCTTCTAAAAATGTGCCTTTAAACCTAGTTTTAGACACCTGGGTCTTTCTTTCAATATTACAAATATTTTACAAGTTTAATATTATAAATTTTTGTCCTTTAAATTTTTTTCCAGCAAAAAATTAGAACAAAGAAAGACTCCTTAAAAAGGTATTTTACAAAGGAGTAGGATTATGTATAATCAAACAAAAATATTTCATTCCAATATATTATAAAAGAGGCTATCTAATACCCATAACACAGATGGGGGAGAAAGAAAAAGTACAGTGAGTCAAGTTTATTTTCTTAACTGTTACATGATTTCAGCTCTAATTATTCAAGGCTGTCCCTCTCGCATCTTCAGGGTGTCCGTGACTTTTTCATCCTGATATCCTTATCTATCTCTGTTTATTCTCAATCTTGAGACATCTAAATCAAAACCGCACTGCGGTTTTCCACAGCAGCAACAATTCAGTGAATGAAGTAACCTTGAACAGGACTGACCCCTCCTTGCATTTCAGATCAGTTTTCTCTTTAGGAGAAGTAACAATAGATCTTTTGTGATAAAAAACAACACATATCTCTGTCACTTGCCCTCCACTGGCAATTAGCCAGTGTGTCTCTGGAGGAACTTTTGTGACTTGACAAATGAGCTAGAAGAATGGGCAACGTAACTCTACAGATGTAAAATAAAATTACACCATCAGAAAAGAAAAGAAAGAAAGAAGAGAAAAATCAAATGAAAACTATTTCCTCATTAATTTCAATTGGAATTTCACAATGTTTCTGCCATTTTTCTCAAAATTATATTCCATGCACATTGTTAATCAAGATGTACACTACTGGAAAATTTCTTGAATAAATATGAGTCTTTGACCCCATGTTTAGATGTTAAAATGAATCCTGTCATTACTTTGTAGCATTCCTAATATATAAATACACAATGACTTTTGTTCTCTAATTTATTTTTTGCTATGTGTACAGACAGTAGTTGATTCAGTGCAAATAAAAATGCTTCAGCCAAACTTTCTGTCCCCAGAAACAGTTTATTGGATATAAAGCTATTGCTAAAATGAGGTACTTTAAGAACAGGTGTACTATTTTATCTTTTATTCAACCTAATGTATTTCTAGTCCCATAGAAACGTGTAATATACATTCAGGGATGTGTAAGCATAATAATAATGGTGATAAGAGTTAATTACTGAGCAGGGGTGTGCCCGGCATTGTAGTAACATGGATTTTCTCCTTCAATTCTCACATCAAGTCTGTGAGTTAGTTTCCATTATTATTACGATTTTACAAACGAGGAAATTAAGGCTTAGCAGTGTAAATAACAGCTACAGAGTGATGAGGTTATTAGTCTAATCCCACTTGTGTGCTCCTGAGCCCTCTCCTAACCACTAATCTCTACCAGCACTTCTCCAGTGCCTTCCATCTGTTTTGAGCTGTGATATGCTTTTTACTTACATACTACTAAAGAACTGTTCATCTTTCTGAGAGTTCACTATACTTCAAACAAATTAATGAGCACAGGGGCCGGCCTGGTGGCACAGCAGTGAAGTTTGCACATTCCGTTTCTCAGTGGCCTGGGGTTCGCCGGTTCGGATCCCGGGTGCGGACATGGCGCCGCGTGGTAAAAGCCATGCTGTGGTAGGCGTCCCACACATAAAGTAGAGGAAGATGGACATGGGTGTTAGCTCACAGCAGTCTTCCTCAGCAAAAAGAGGAGGACTGGCAGCAGTTAGCTCAGGGCTAATCTTCCTCAAAAAAAAAAAAAAAATATTAATGAGCACAGCCTAAGAAGACAGTGGTCAGGGCTGGCCCCGTGGCCCAGTGGTTAAGTTCATGCGCTCTGCTTTGGCAGCCCAGGGTTTCACTGATTCGGATCCTGGGAGCAGACATGGCACCGCTCATCAAGCCATGCTGAGGTGGTGTCCCACATGCCACAACTACAAGGACCCACAACTAAAAAATATACAACCATGTACCAGGGGGATTTGGGGAGAAACACCAGAAAAAAAAACAAAAGAAGATTGGTAACAGTTGTTAGCTCAGGTGCCAATCTTTAAAAAAAAAAAGAAGAGAGAGGTCAAGCCAGACTGACTGCTCTCAAAGTATTTCAGGTTCCTCATCATTATCCTCCATCTAAAAAGTATCTTATTAACACATTAAAACCACCATTATTTGTAGGAAGAAGAATGGTCAATGTAGTTTCCTGTTTATGACCTACTGGATAATATCTTGCTGGATCAAGTGAGATAATAAAGTTACTTTAAAACTATCATTCTGGGGCCGGCCTAGTGGTGTAGTGGTTAAGTTCACATGCTCTGATTCGGTGGTCTGGGGTTTGTGGGTTTGGATCCCAGATGTGGACTTACACACTGTTCATCAAGCCATGCTCTGGGTGGCATCTCACATGCAAAATAGAGAAAGATTGGCACAGATGTTAGCTCAGCGCCAATCTTCCTCACACACACACACAAAAAAAACCCCCTATCATTCTAAGATGCACATAGGGCATCTAACACCCACATAAAGTTATTTGAATGGTTTCTCATAGTCAATGTCTAAGTGTTTTGAAGATAATTTAACTGACTTTAGTGGACTCTCTGTTTTAATCTTTCTCAGTTTATTCAGCATATCAAATATACACCAATACTTAACAGGTAACGAAGTTAAATTGTCCAAAAATTAAGAGATGTTAGAAAAAGAAAAACCATACATGTGTTTCTTTCCTGTAGCTGATATTTTTATATTTCATTTTCCATTAAGATGTTTGTGATACACATTTTTCCTGTGAATCTCAAAAGAAAAGAAAAGATACCCAACTTAGGGTCTTCGCAATAACTTCTTTATTTCTGCATTTAAGAAATTTCATTTTAAGAAAGTGTTTCACCATAATGATTTATGAGACAGGAATGATATCATGGATTATTTCTTCCGGGCTAGGAGAGAAGAATGTAAAAAAGTTGAAGGTTAGTTTTAAGTAAGTAGTACACCGTTCAGGTTTTATTATGCTTTTCCCAAATCACAGTTCTCTTCAAGACAAATATTCAGAATCTAAATTTAACAGGCAGACTTGAATTAAGTTTTACAAAAGTCTACTGCTTAAGTCAAATTTTAAATTCATTTTCTCTTCTAACAATTTAAAGTGGAGCCTGATATCACTTCTTTTGGAACCAATTTACCTACATTTTGAATTACTTCTACACAGTCGCTAACTATAAACTAACCAGGAGACATTCCTTCCTCTCATATTTTGAAACTCAGCACCAGTATTCATTTCTATTTATGCTCATCCTTGCAAGTGGAACTGTCAAATATGTGTAATAATAAGTGTCTAAAAATCATTAACCATGAACATTTAAGGTATTAATATATATTGATTCTATATGCATGTGAGATAATATGTAGGTAATTACTCTTTGGCAGTACATCTTAATAGATATTATCAAGTCTATGATTACAAACTATGCCTCTAAATTTTGTTACAATCATCATGAGCATATGAGTAGCATAGCATCATGTATTGAATCAAAGTTACAACCTTAACATTATACGCTAATCTATGAAGTTAGACCAAAGAGTATATTAGTAGTAAGATTTGCAAATTGAAGTAAAAGGGTTAAAATAAAATTTTAAAAGCAAATTATCTGTCTGAATACCTTACCTCTTGTAAACTACTGCAACACTGGCCAAAGTATATTCAACAATGAATTTATATTTATGCCTAAACTCCTAATATGTAATATTATTGAAAACATTTGTAACTCAGATTATGCAATGGCACAAAATGATAAAAAGTTTCAGCAATGATGGTTGGCTGGGTATATGTAACCTGTGGTTTATAGTGCTGCTTTTATCAAAATTAGGGTTTCTAATTCTGAAGTCAAACCACTGAAAATAGCAAGTTTTGTTGTAGATGTTGGGTTTGGCTGAGTAATTGATGATTCTAAGCATCATCTTCTATACCTACATGGAAATCAAAACTGAGATTCCAAATTATATAAAGATGCAGAGTTTAAAAAAAGAATAAATCCAAACCTATGGAAATAGTTACAGATGTACTCAGAGGAATTTTCAAAATACTGAAACTTTTATAATTAACAAGAAATAGAAATATTTATACTTATACACACAAACACATATAAGAAGAAGAAAATGAGTTAAAAAATAAAGAAAGAAAAATTAGAGCAAGATGGGTAAGAAATTAATATAACAGAAAAACAACACAAAGATAGAAAAGGGATGACTATAAAAGATTAAAAAATTTAAAATGAATATATTTGTTACAAAAGAATAAAGAAAAATTTCAGCATTGGGGTGATATAAGGGGACATAAACATGTATACAGAAATTAAAAATTTTATAAAATAATATATGCAAATTGCCAAAAATTTTAATTTAGATAAAACAATATATTTTTACCAAGTTTGTCTACAAAGTTAACCTCTAGAGTTCAGAAAACCTAAATAGGGAAAAATACATAAAAAGAACAAGAAATTAATAAAAATTAACTATGTAAAATGGTATCTGGCCCATATGCTTCACAGATAAGTTTCATCAGAATTTGTATAAAAAACAATTATTTTTACTATAATAAGCACAGAATAATACACCATATTCCCTTAAGAACGTAGATGCAAAGTTTCAAAATAAAATATTATTGAAAGTACAGAAAATATAAAACAATGAGAAAAAGTTATGAAGGATATTCAGATGCCCACCCTCAATTTTATATTGCAAACTCATTTGCCCTTTCAACATTTAAATGTATAAACACCATATAAGTACACAAAAGCAAATTTTCAAATCCTAAATAGAGCCTATCATTATAACTGGTTAATTTCATAGAATTATACTAACTAGTTCTCAATGTATTCACCAAGGAACACACACAAAATCACATATTTTGCTGGGGTTATTTTTTTGCCACTATTCAGTAAATAGTAGTCTGCTCTAAGCAAACAAATTATATACACACATCCTTAAAGGCTGACCAAATGGTTAAAATGCTAATGAGAACAGGGAAGCATGGCAAAATACACAAAACAAATAAAAACTTAGAAATTGACTATCTGAAGCTGATGAACTCTCTATTTTCTCTAAATTTCCTTAACAGGACAAGAGTTCTTTGCTAAATGGTTTTATATCATCTACTTTTATTTTAACTTTTCAGGAAAAGAGTAAGCAGGATACCACACAATCATTTACTTTCTAATTATGGTGGAAAATCAGCTGGGGCCTGAATTGGGTTCATTATAGGACTTCTAACATGTCTGAACTTGTCCCGTTAGCAGGATTATGGGGTGAGCCACCAGAGATCTATTTGCCTAAGGGACTGAGAGTCTTCTAGAGAAAGAATTCACTATAAGGAAGATGGAGATGGTTTGAGAGAAAGGATGATTTTCAGTGCTCAGTATTGTGGAAAATTTCTCCAATCGTTGCTCAGCATAGGCCCCACAGAATCCTCAGTATGTGTTAGAGAGAAAGATGCTACAAGTCACACCTGAAATAGAATTTGGACTAAAATCTCTGGAATGCTTTGAAGAAAAGGCATCATGAATTTGAGTCCCCAGTTACAGAGCTTACTAACATCACGGTTAAAAGATTTTCTCCTTCCATTGGAGAATCTAGCCTGATATCAACAATAACAATGGTAGAGAAATGTCTTTGAACTCAATTACCTGAGCCGCTGCTTCTGCTACACCAGAGACCTTAGCCATGGACAGCAGTTAAATGGGAAAGTAATCACTTCCTTGCAGTAACAGAAATGAGGATATTGTTACATTTTCATCAAGTTGACTTGGTAGGGGAGGAGTGGGCAATAGAAGTTGTGAAATAGCAAATGTTACAAAATTACAGAAATATTCTGCCTTCTCTTTCATACAACAGTACCGGCCATGAACCTATTACGGCCTCAGATATTGTGCTAGGTGTTGAAGCTACAATGTTGAGCCAGAATACCTATTATGACTAATTTTATCCCCAGCCTAATGTAGCCTAGGCGACCTGAGTTGCAAATAATTTGGATTCTCACAATGGAGTTCTTTCAACTTTGTTCTTCAGCTCAATTTGATATTCGTTCATTAAACATCCACTCTGTGAAAAGTTATAGCACTGTGTGAATGTCTCAGGCTGGGGTTCCTGGAAACAGCCTCTGAAGCAGTTTAGCACGTAGGATGTTTATTAAGGAGTACTCTTGGGGAGGGGAAGATGCAGGATTGGAAGAGGGAGAAGTCAAGCTGCAGCAGACCCAATGACAGCCTCGGCTAACCCCATAGGGAGCTCTGGAGTGGAAGGATGCTTTATAACTTTTCTGAGATGGGCAGCGAAGGCCAGGCCTTTATATCACACCTCTGCTGGTCCTTGGCTGTTCACAAAACCAGGGAAAGGGTGTGACCTTAGGCACAGGACCATCTAGAGCTGAAGCAGTTCCTGAAGAGACTGCAATCTGATGTTGCCAGCCCTCCTCACAGCTGGACAAAGATCTCTTTCATCTGCACCACACATCAGAGTGGCCACCAAGAGATGCTGGGCTTAGATAACTTGATCTGAAGAGTGGAAAATGTAAAATGTCTTGATGAAGACAAATCAAGATTCTCAAACTGTGAACAAATAAATATTTAACAATTTCCATAGCCAAACTCACTTTTGATTTTTGTCAAATTTTCTGTAAGCTCAACAAATGACTACCAATGGTAACTAACAACAGCTAACAATTTTAGTGCCTATGTGTGCTGGGTACTGCCTTGGGGCAGTGTAAGTGGTAACTCATTTAGCTCTTATGACCACACAGGTATTTAGGTACTGTGTTCATTTTCATTCCCCAGACCAAGAGAGTAAGGTATTACCACCAATAATAAACATCTTTCAGGCCCCTTGCTAGACCAGTGATGGGCCCTCTGGGCAATCCAAAGATGAATAAGACACAATCTCTGACTTTGATATTTTTCATTCTAGTAGGACAAACAAGAACATTTCACATTAAAAATTGAAGAACTAGAATGAGTGGGGTTGGCATAAGATAGCGCTAGAAGAAAAAAGAAGGAACTAAAAGGGGTCACGAAGGAACACAGAAAGCAATATGAATCAATGTGTCGTCTTTATTTTGACCAAAATGGGTATTTGAGACTACAATTCTGTTAGCACTTATAAATGCTCACCCCATCCCCCACCCCTGGAAAACAGTCATATAAGTGGCATATAATTTCTGACTTAACTCTTGCTAAAAGCAGGTTTTGGTATAATTAAAATGCAGGGGTTCTAAAGTGATCACTTCTTGAGCGCATCCTTAAGGAACTTTATACCTTTCACTTTTCTATCTCTGTTATAAATTGGGAGAGCCTATGAAATACAAATTAAGGAGGAGATCATATTAAAATGCATTCATGATACATAAAATCAGTTTTGCATTTTACAGTACTCAGTGTGCATTGAATAGAACATCCAAATGCTGCAAGTTCTAGTTAGTCATCTTGAGTAGTCATTTGATCAGCCCCTTCATCTGAGACACACTGTAGGATTACTGTGTAACTAATAATCTAGGATAATGAGTTAGGATGTCTTCAAATGCTGCTACCCCAATAATAATATCTCCACTTGTATATTATTCACATTTTCAAAAGCCCATCTATATGCATGATTGTATGTAATATTAACAACAATATTAAATGGAAACCTTAGCATATAAATTCCTTAAGGTAACATGCAGAGAAAGAATTGGCTGTAAAAGCCAGTGGTTGATTCTAACTCTTATGTTCTTTGTATTAGGCAATTCAGAAGGGTCTTCGCCATCAATTATGAATCCATTAAAAAGAAACGTAATTAGAAGCCTAATGTAGTGATATTTTATGGACATGAAAAATTACACTCAAATTTGATCATTACAGGGTATTTAAACTGTAAAGTTTAGTTGCATCAGCATATAAATTAAATATAAAAATAAAAGAAACAAAACTATTTCTTCAATGACTGTAGAGATGAATTATGAAGTAAATTATAATTAATTCAACTCCACTATTTCCAAAATGTGCTCCATATTGAGATGGGGGGTAGTTAAAGTAAGACAATTTGATTTCATCAACAGACATTAGGTAAAACTAAGAAAAGCTGTGATTTTTCTTTTGGTAATAACTGTAGGGAAGTAAAGTAAAATTAAAACTGATCATTAATGAAATGCAATGCTTAAGGGCCAATAAAAGGAAGATATCGGCTTAGACGAATCAGTAAAAGATTTTATTAAGGCAGAGGCCTAACAACTCCCTTCTGTGAAAGTTTTCACTTAGGTGACCCAAATTTAGATTTTTGTATCTGAAAATTAGTTTTAAATGATAGATCAAAACAAACAAAGTGAAGAAACAGCAGTTTCAAGTGGAAAAGGCATCTGAAGATTGGGTTTTCCCTTTTCACAAATACAAACTCATTTAATATATGTTGTCCAAATGTTTTACTATTGAAGATGTACATAAAATTTTCTAGCACTTTTTCAGTACTTTGTGATTATCTTATGAGAGATACGCAGTGTATAAGAAATCTCAAGTCAGTAAAATTGAGCCCAAGATGGAAGAATCCCATGGATATACAGAATTTGAAAAACAAATCAAAACAAAAAAGCCACAGAATTTCCTACCCTAGTAAATGAGCAGTAAAATGGCCATTAGCAAGGTAATGAGATATAAAGGAGGATAAGAAACAGTGCATAATATATTGTATATGAATTAATTACATTTGTTTCAATAACTTTATTGATGCTATTTGTGTATTACTTTCATTTCTCTCTAGAAGTGTACAAATATTTTTCTGAAATTGTAATGCCTGTTTCCATACCATATTCTATTCTATTATTAGACCATCTTGCCATTAAGACACACCAAATGGGATACCTTTTAGTCTTTTTACTTCATCAACCACATCTATACCCTCAGTAAGTGTGAAATAAACAAACAAAAACCTGTCTATTCATTTTTGTTGCTCATTAAACATCTGCTCATTAGCCACCTCCTGGTTAATGAATACTTAGAATCTAAATAGGAACCATTAGCAAAACTAGTTTTGTTTGCAAGCATATTTTTCTATTTTTCAAATAATTCTGATTTGAAAAAAATATGTATTTAGCCAAAATCCACTTAATCGTGTCGAAGGAATCACTGAAGAATTACAAGTATTGTCTTAAATACTCAAGTAAAAAATTGAAATTTTCTTAGTGCATTTTTAAGTATACAATTATTACCATTTAAAGCAAACAACAAAACTATTTAGTTATTAATTTCATGGCTTCTCTAACTTGTACAAACCAAGGGATGTCACAAAGCCCTTTCTGAGAGAGGATATAAGCTGTTTCATAAAGCAGTTATGCAAACTTAGATAGATTTCCTCTATTTCAAAGGGTTTTCATGAAGTTGTAATATGTCCTGGCAAGCAAGTACCAACTTTACTTTTTTAGAGATTAGTTTAATAAAATAAAGGAGATGCATAAATTGGGAAGAGGAAAATCACTAAATAAATACCATTTAGAGGAAAAATTTTAATTATGACAAAATAATTATTAAGTTCTCTTAGATATTTTGCTCTTGTTATTTGTTTTTGCTTGCTTGTTTTCCCTCATACTTTCTTCTTGGTCAAACAGCAGAAACTAGAGTTTACTCTCTTTACTTTTGCTTATGCCCTTGTAGACATTTTCTCTCATTAAACTGGAAAAAAAAATCAGTAAGAATCAAGTGCCCCAGAACTACAGTATCAATGCAGACATGCAACTGAGAAATTATTTACAATCACTTTTTGGTGCTGGCAAGAAAGTCTAAACCAAGAGATGAAGCAGAAATAGTTAGAAGGGAAAATTTGCACAATACTGGATTGGAGTATGTTAGTAAGTGTTACTCTCAAGGAGAAGTAAAAGATTTAGTTTAAAAGCTGTTTTAAGAGAAAAAACATATACGATTGTATGCGGCAAATTCAAGACTTAAATGTTTGGATTTGTGAAAAGAGAATCTGATAGCATTTTGAACAAAATTTAGTCCTAGTCTTGGGGGCCACAAACTTAAGGGATCGTGGAGACCTATTAGCAGGTTGTCTAAATTCAAGGAAACTCTTTTAAACTTAAGTATGACAACAACCAAAATATTAATCCCCTGCCATTTGCTTGACACTGGGATAGTAAGAAATATAGAAAGACAAGTAACAACATTTTCTTCAGCATCAGGTAGTCACAGTCTCCTCTAGAAGACAGACGAATAAACCAGTATCATGAGGTATTGCTAAATATGATATATAAACAATAGGTAACATCTATTGACATCTGAGTTTTTCTGAGGGCTTTACACATTACACGTTACATTTAGTCCTCATGCCTATCTTAGGAGTAAAGAACCATTATAATTATCCTCCTTTTCTGGGCAAAAGAACGGAGCCCGAAATAGGTTAAGTAACTTGCCCAAAGCCAGATAACTAGTAAGTGATGCTATCAAAAGTTAAACCTAGACGGTGTGGATCCAGCAGATATCAAGACTATATATCTGTTATATATCTTGTATATATCTGGTATAGGTTAGAGGGAATCGTCTTGAAAGAAGGCAACACTTCTACAGACAAACAAGAAAGAAAGGAATGTAGCTGACATACATAATATATTTTACCAAGGTAAATTGAAAGAAGTTGAAGACTTGGATTATTATTTTCCTTTTAAATAGACCTACTTCAATTTTCAATGCAATTCAATTTTCAAGCATATCTAATGATAGAAACACTGATTCATACATTGCTACTAACATTTAGTTTCTACCTACTATGAGGCAGGTATTGCACATTGACTTTGATTTATATTAAATCATTTAATATTCATAATAATTCCATAAGGCAAATATCACTATATCCATTTTACAGAAATGGAAACACTCTGATCCTATGATATTTCTGCTGTTTCACCCCTGCCTGTGTTTTAGAAGCACACAACTTTTAATAGGAGATTGAAGTGGCATCCACAGTGGAATGGAGTGGACTTGCCTTTCTTCTCTATGATCATCAGTTGAAGTTTACATTTCTTAAATTTAATACTGAACTATCAAATACACCAGCAGAGTAATAGGGACCATCTATTACAAACCCTGCTCCTCTCTTGCTCTTCAGGACCTTATATAGCCTTGAAAAGGAAGATTAACTCCTTTTAGCACAAATCTGCAATAAGATTATATTTTTAAATTTTATTGCAGTAACATTGGATTATAACATTATATAGCTTTCAGATGTACACCGTACCATATTTCAAATTCTGTGTAGATTACATCACGTTCACCACCCAAAAACTAATTATAGTCCATCACCCACATGTGAGACTAATCACCCGTTTTGCCTTCTCTCCTCCCCCTTTCCCCTATGGTAACCACCAATCCAATGTCTGTTGCTACGTGTTTGTTTGTCATTGTTTTTATCTTCTACTTAGGAGTGAGATCATATGGTATTTGACTTTCTCCCTCTGACTTATTTCACTCACCATAATACCCTCAAGGTCCATCCATGTTGTCACAAATGGCTGGATTTCATCATTTCTTATAAAAAGATCATAGTAGCTATGAAATATACCCTTAGTACATATTGACTGAAATTCACATTTTGGTAGGTAAAATGTACTGATGTGTTTTTCAGTGAAGTTTTCCATTCATACACATATTCTCTCTCTCTCTCTTTCATACACACACACACACACACACTTGATTAGGGTGTTTGAACAAAGCCTGTTGTAAGTTCCATAACCTACATTTTTTTGGATTATTTTCATCTTCTCAAAGATTCATGTGCAGATTCTACCTTTTAAATTGAAACATAATTTGACAGTATCATGTGCATGTGTTATTGTTCAAGAAAAAATGTGGAAATATGTTAAAACGTTCCACTGTGCTTAAAATTAATTAAGGTTGACACAGTCACTTAACCTGCTACAAATTGATTGTTCTGTCCACATCTCTCCACGTTACCCACAAGTTAAGCTTCTATTAAATGCTGAGCTCAAATTCAGCTATAACAGGTTTATAGAATTTCCCTACTAATCAGTCCAATGGCTAAGCACAAAGTCAAGCAAGATTTGAACAATCACATCTTCCCCCTCTTCCAGCTCAGAGATAAAAATGTGTGTTTATGAGTACAGCACAGACACACACACACACACACACACACACGAGCATGCTACCTAATATATTTTAAAGTCTTTCCTAGAATCAAAGTCGTCTATAAGTCTAGTTTGCTGTATCTACTTGGCGAAAAACTCAAAAAGTTCATATCTTTACAGCAACACCATTCTGCTTTTGCTGCTTCCAAGACTGCAGAATAACACGTTCTCACCCAGGTTCAGGTTTTACTCTGTGATATAATCTATTGGGATAAGGAAGCTGAAAAGCATTTAGAAGAGGTAATGGTTTTCCTAAAGACTCCTCACCTAACTCTACTTTCAGTCCTCCCGAACCATCATCTCCTCTAAACATCATTCTCAAAGATTCGAAAAGAATTGTGTCTCCACCTTCTCTCTGTCATCAGCTAACCATAGAGCCATTTTACTTAAAACCACCTATTTAGACAATTAATGACTGATGGCATCTTTTTACATCACACCACAGCTTCCCCAGGTGACTTTTTATTGCTGTCAACATTTTCCAAAAGCTTCCTCTTAATCTTGGTTGTAATAGTTTTGCAATATTTTTACAGAGAAAGAACACTGTTTTATAATCTTCATTGGTTCTATGTTTCTCTTACAGCCTTTTGTAAATATGAGCCTATCGAAAAACTCTTTTTCACTTGATATGTGTTTCTTTTCTTTTTGTTTTTTTTAATCTGGATAAATTACATTAATTTTTGTGAGATCCTGTAGAATATTGCACTACTTTTATAGTAGATGTTTCTATTGATTTAATGCAATACAGTACAGTAAGACTGGAAAAGCAATTTTTTGTGTGTAAGTAACAGGGTATCAAGAGAGACAGAGACAGAGAGAGAAGGATGCTAGATAGGATGCTAGAATAGGACAGATCAGTTGTCTAATTTTAAGTAAGTGAGCTAAACACCTTTCTGGGCCAAAGCAGAGTAAGTCCTCCACAGTGAAAGGCATCACTATCTTCAACAGGAAAATGAAGACTCAGATAAGATATCCTTTATAGTCCCCCCCCTTTCTAAAATTCTATAACTCTATAAAAAATGGACTTGGCTGGCAGTTGTTAGCTTGGTACAAGGGAGTAAATAACTTTGTGGTGTGACAAGAATTAAAATGGAGGACTGCAGAAAGAATTACGACGTGCTCGCTAAGGTTGCCCTTAACAGTAATAACTGGCAATGTGTAACCTCCTTACCGGTGTGAAATATCTGCAGCTACTCATCTCACAGTCCCCTCTCTGGGAAGCTGTCAGAATAAAAAACACTCCTAACTGTTTTGAAATATAATAACTCTAGTTAATATGCTTCCCTGATCTGACAAGCGCTGATTTATGATGTTAACTGAAGATTCGATATCCACAAGCAATCCTAACATTTAGTACTGCACTTGAGAGAGAATCACATAAGTGACCCTCTGGCAACTTCAGTCATTTGCATACGTCCGAGGCAGAAAGTTATGGGATTGCTGGGAAAATGTTCTCATTTTAATTTTTAATGTTTTCACACATCAAAAATCAAAATGATGATTAAAATATTAATTTAAAATATGCATACATTTGAATAGAGCCCTGCTTTTCTCCTGAAGTTTGATTATTTTTCTACAAGATTTGCTGTTCCCTCTAAAAAAGATACCCCTTATTAATCCACTTCTGTCAAAGAACAAATTTATATTAATGCACCTCTTACATCTACTTTCTTAATTAACTGAAGTGTCAGAAACTGTAAAGAAGCAGTGAGGGAAACATATTTCTTAGTGGAGATTATTAATGGAATAAACAAACCTCATAGATATAGGTCTTAGTTTCTCAGACCAAGAAATACATCTGTTAGTGGTGCAGTTGGAAAGGTGAATGGTCTGGTTAACATCCTAAGATGATATATACTGAAAGAATGTCTTCCAGTAGAAGGAAGAGGTTCTGCCTTGTCAGAGAGTTTCCTACGTGAGCTGTCCTAATTGAAACCTGCTGAGCATGAAGACTGGTTGTGTACTCATCCTACACACCAAATGGGATTAAATAAATCAGCAAATTTCAAGAGTGACAGAGGAAAACCCGGATTTAGGTTTTCTTTGCAAACAGCAATTTACAGTTCTTATTTCTTTCAGAGAATAAAACCATTTAAAATGTTTAGTTAATCCATGCATTTTATTTAATATACAAAAATTTTGACTGAAGCAATATTTCTACAGACCTGTAGGTATTCTTTTTTTTTGAGGGGGGAGGGAATGTCTACACAATTCTTAGCAGTCCTATCAATCTGCTTCTTAATCTCTGTATTCTCAACAAAAATCAATCTGTAGGCTCTTAAAACAAATTTAGATTTAGATCATGCCAATGGGTAATTTAACAGTAGGAGCAGGAAATTTCTTAAGACAATTGTGAACAAAAGCAAGTCAAAGTCCAATACAACTTAAGGATAGAAAACAAGAGAGACCGTCTCCAATATCTTCTCTTTTCATTTCTCATACTCTCATGAGCAGATAAAGCAAAGTAATTAATTTAACAAGATATCTCAAGACAAATGACGATATTATCTTCAATAATAAGTCTTTAAAATAGGCGTTCTTCTTGTCAAACAGAGATGTTTCTGCTATCATGATATCAAAACTATCAGAAAATTGAATCATTCTACTCTGTAGTTCCCAATTTTAATCAAATAAACATAAAATACCAACTTCAAGCATATGGTATATAAAGGAACCATATGTCAAAATGAATTGGTTCATTCAAACCAAAATTATTATTCTCCAACTACCCCCCTGATAGGTTTGAATATTTAATTGACAAAAATCTGAATTCCAGTAATATCTCTATAATGTTCTGTTACACTGCTTTAAGGCAATCACAAAGCCTTAACAATTAGTCTTTGGTTGCAAATTAACAAATTAGTCCTTGTCTGTAGTTTCTTACTGAACACATAGTTTAACCTAGAGTCTATAAACACAATAAATGTCTGGCATTTCTTATTATTAAGATTTATATTGAACAGAAACAACTTTAAGTGAGTAATCAATTATAAACCATTCAGTCTCACCCTCTCATTTTCAAGAGTTTGAATATCATCCATACAATCATATTTTCTTGGAAATCATTAACTGGCTTAGTGGATTTTAGGAGAATAACAACATATAAAATAGCAGGAAAATATTACTAGTGAAAATTATGTTTTATAATAAATATGATTCCATAGGTAAGAAAGACATGAACATGCTTTTTCTGACACCATGATCTTAGCTATAGTCAGTTTGCACCCATCATCCCATGCGCCTAGACACAATGTGGTATACATTATGAATTTTGCATAAAAACAAGAAAACCACGTGCTGTTAGGAATTAGAATTACTCCCAGAAACAAAAGAGAACAGCATTTTGCCAAAGTGTGTGGATAAATTTCTAAATATATTTTTTCGAAAAAGAGATTCAGGGCACACAAAAGTACTGATGAGTTTACTGCTAGCTACCAATAGCTATTAATTTACCCTACGAAATAAGGTAATAATTGTGTTTCTGACTATTCTATTGTTTGAGCAAATTAGTGCCTGAACACTTCATCGAAATAACATTTTGTTATAGTTGCCTAATGCACTGTAATTATATTCGTTTAAAAGAAACATGAAGAGCTAATCCATATTTTAGAATTAAGGCAAAATGAAGAATGTAGATGTGAAATACTGAGAGACTGATTTTGATTTGCTCTAGTCAACACATTTTTCCTTTGAAACTGAGGTAATGTAGACATTAGGGTTACTTTGCTATTGGTGTTTCGGGCAATTACAATAACAGTTTCTGGTGTAGATACGTAGCCAGCCTGTACTTTGCAGACTAATGCCAGTGGTTTTCTGGAAGAAGGAATCATAGAGACTTATTAGCCTCCATGACAAGGGAAATCTTGCGGAAAACTTTAAATTTGTAAAATAGTCATTTTACATATGATGCTTAAGTAAACATAGCTTGTAATTTAATTTCCTTGCTAAATAATAAATAAAAATATTTTAACTGCTGTAGCTTTATTTCCATGATCACTGGCTATAGTATGCTGCCACTAGGCGGAAATCACTTCCTAAAGAAAATTATCTATGGAGTTTTTCAGAATGGAATCAATTTGTTTTAAATTAATTAATTTAAAAGGGTCAGAAAAAGCTACTTATTTTTCTAAATTTAGTATGTTCACTATCACATTGAGATCACATCAAAGATGGTGAGAGAAAATCTTTGCTAGTTTAAAAATATCTAAACAATAGTGAAACTTATCAAATCACATTTGCCTTAGGGTTCCCCTACTATACAGCATCCGGTGTGAAGATCTCTGTATGAGGATCACAAAATCAAAAAAATCTACCTGAACCATAGAAAGAATATATGACAATATTCAATTTGTACTTTTACAACTAAAGATAATGAAATTGTGTGTATGAGAGAGAGAGAGAGAGGGAGAATGAGAGGGGAGAAAAAGAAAGAGAAAGAATATTTAATAAATGTCAATAAATATTAAGGTAAAAGTGTTCAGTTAACTTAAGGCTCATGTCAGAACATTAAATACGGCTCTAGTTTGCTGGCCCATTCCAATGGCCATCAGAGCCTGCTTGCACACTGAAAATCTACTTTAAGTGTTTTATATGATGTAGATTTCCTCTGCCAAAATCAAGATGATCCAGATCACACCAACAGAAGATTATCCATTGCCAATTACTATATGACACAAATGAACCTGCATAGGTAGCAAAATCAGAAAGCCAAAGGATCAGTAAGCTCTGTCTTAGAATTTGGCAGGTGGTTGGACCCAGCAGCAACCACTCTAGAGTAAGGAGCCCAGCAAACAGGCAGCAGGCAAGGCTCTGTTACCAATTAGTTCTGTGACTCTGGGGAATTTACTAAAACTATGTCTTACGAACGGTATTTTGTCTATCACGATTAATGCCCTGTCTAGTCTCTAAAAATGATTACAGCAGGTTATAAAACAACTCAATATAAAATGGCAAATACAAAATTAAAAATAGCAGAAAAAATGAACAGTAAAATTAATGATACATGTTAGTTACCAGGCCTCAAGAGAGGTAATATATTTATGAAGCAGTTTTAAAACCATCAGTTCTTTTACCTCCAAGATTAATGTGGAATCAATTGGGAACGCAGATTGGGAAAATTTTTGCAGAGAATGAAGTGCTATGCAGTTAAAATATTTCTTAATGTAGATGTTTTTTCATTCTACAGCAAACGAAACATTGAAAATAAAAAACTTTGTCCACCTTAATTCTTGTCGTTATCTTGTTAAAGTTCATAAATGTACTAATATTTATCAATTGCAATTATTGTGATCAGTTCCTTGTGAAACAATTTATACAGATTGTAAAGTCCACTATATCTGTTAATTTCAACATTTTTTAATGTTTAAACAATGTTGTTGCTGAGTTTAAATGTGTTACCATTTGTCTAACTAATCATTTAATACTAAATCATCTAATTTGAGCTCTTCATGTTGGGGAGTAATAAATTCTCCAACTTATTTCTCCTAATACCAGTCATTCTAAAAGAAAATTCATTGCCAGTAGAACATGCTTGTGGTAGAAAGAAGAATGACTCCCCCCCCACTCCAAGGATGTCCACATCCTAATGTCCAGAACCTGCGAACGTTGGCAAAAGGGACTCAGCAGAAATGATGGAGTTAAGAGTCTTGAGATGGGGAGATTATCCTGAACTATCTATGTGGGCTCAATATAATGGCAGCGGCCTTTATAAAGAGAAAGGGAGGCAGGTGATTCAGATGCAGACGTGACAGAAGAAGAAGAGGAGACAGAGATGGAGGGAGAGAAATTGGAAGATTTTACACTGCTGGGCTTTGAAGGAGGAAGGGGCCATGAGCCAAAGAGCTGCAGATAGCCTTCAGGAACTGGAGAAGGAAAGGATACGTATTCTTAGTTAGAGCCTCAAAAAAGAACACAGCCCTGTCGACATCTTGATTTTAGCCCAGTGAGACTTCTCATCTCCAAAACAGTAAGATAACAAATTTGCATTGTTTAAACCATTAATTTTGTGGTAATTTGTTACAGCAGCAATAGGAAAACTTACAGTAGTGGGCAAAGACACGCCCATTGAAGTCAGGCCATCTTGTCTTCAAATTTAGAAAAGTGACTTTAAGTTCCTGAGCATTGCTTTCATCATCTGGAAAACGGCATAGCAATAGTATTTACCTTATAAGGAAGGTTATGCTTAGGCTCAAGAGAGAATCTATTTGTCTAATACTTAGCACAGTGTCTGGGATAGTAAATGCTCAAAAAGCATGGTTATGGGGCCCGCCTGGTGGCGTAGTGGTTAAGTTCATGTACTCCGCTTTGGCAGCCCGGGTTTTGTGGGTTTGGATACTGGGTGCGGACGTGTGCACTGTTCATCAAGCCACGCTGTGGCAGCATCCCACATACAAAATAGAGGAAGATGGGCACAGATGTTAGCTCAGGGCCACTCTTCCTCAAGAAAAAGAGGAAGACTGGCAATGGATGTTAGCTTATTGCCAATCTTTCCTCACCAAAAAAAAAAAAAAGGAAAACAGTTATATTTTCATGGACCTTTTCCTAAATATTCAATGTCACTCCCTTCTGGTAAGAAATGGAAGTTAAAGCTGTAGCCATAGGTACATAGAGTCAAGAACCGGGTACAGTAACATGAACAAGAATTTTGGAAGTAGACAATCATACTTTTTGAATTCCAGATTCTTCACTTGTCAGTTGGACAACCTTGGACAAGTGATTCACTTTCTCTGAGACTTAGTTTCTTAATTGCTAATTTATATAACATGAACATGCCTCATCGATTCACTATTAGAGTTTATCCAATGTGTCCAACATAATTTGGGACACAGTTGGTCATGCTCACTTAATGTGAATACTCTTACCTTCCATTCCTACTCAGTCCTAACAATTTGAATACCTGGAAACATGTAACCACAGCACAGTACATTTTTATAGATGAAAATACTGAAGCCCAGAAAAATGAAGTCTATGCTGGATTTGAACCCAGGAATTCTGTTTTCAAGACAAGGGTTATTTTTTCACTGCATCACATTTGGCTAGAATACTAACCAACCATCCAAAGAATTAAAGCAAATCAGGTAAAAAGTAGTCTTGAATGTTATTGATTTTCACCTCCAGCTAAAAAGCAGGGAGTTGCAGATATTGAAATACCATGAATAATTATGTAATATTATTTTTAACAGATAATTTTCTAAATTCCATCACATTTACATGAAATTTATTGAAGATTTAGACTGAAAGCATAGGACAGTTTAAAACAGCAAATGTAATGGGAAGTGAAGTTTTAGTTTATGAAGATAATTACTTGTTTTCTAATTGGGAAAGCTAACACTATTGTTAAATGTGCTTTAAATACAGACCCACTGTCCTACGTTCTCCTGCCCCTGCATTTGTTTCAAGCTGACAACCTCAAAAGTTAATCGCAGACATAGATTTGGCAGGCATCCCAGCACAGAAAAAAGGATGTATGGATTAAAACTACTTTGCATTCCAGTCACAAACAGCACGCTAGCAACATGACAACTAAGAATTTTCTATCAGAAAGAATCTATTTTTTTCTGAATTGTGTTAAATGCTTGTGATGAAGTCAAAGTACACCTTGACCAGCATCACAGATTTCATCTGAAAAATGTAACAATTAAAGTTTGGGGCAAGGTAGGAGGTCAAATAAAAGAAAGAAGAAAATTGTAAATATTTGTGTAAAAGCCCACCTTTGTTAATGAAAATTTATGTTTTTAAAAGCAAAGAGTGTAGAGTTGTATGTGTGGCTTTTGACATGACCTTTATACACAATCTGCATTCTACTCACTTCACTGTGGCTCTAAGTCCACACTTCAGGACAGCCATACAAGAGCTCTATTTTCATTCCCATGAATACTCTCAGAAACGGCTTTCTTCAATACTGAATTTTAATACTGTAAGTATTTGTAAACACTCATGCTTATAAAAAACATGGATTATATATCTCTGATGGTAGATTACATAATTTTAAAAATTTTATTATAGCATTAAACATCCCCCTACACACACACACTTGTTTTGTTTCCCTATACTCCAATAGAATATTAAGTGCAATCAGGTAGACTCATAGGAAAACATCGATTTTATATAACAATATTTGTATATTATACGTATGTCACATATATGTTATGCATTGCAAAAAGCAGAAGACCATTTTGGCATTTGGCCTACAAGTTTAACACGTTTGTCTTGCATAAGTCCGCTCATTGCATTGCACTGTCTCATTTTTATTCAGTTAGGAAAACCGATGATGCAGTTGGCCGTCCCTGATTACATGCAGGCTGCACACCAAAGTTTTCTGGCAATAACGATGAGATGCTGGGAAGATTAAGTGCAACGACAACAACAAAATGACCTCAAATATGACTCAAAATCATTTAGATTGAAGGTCTGTTTGGGAAACATGAATCATTGAATCATTGTGTTTGGTTTGACCTCAAAAGAGCTGGCTGGGCCTCATTAAAGAATCTGATAAGTAAATGTATTCACACAACATAAATTCTTGAATTAGATTATCATTTGAACATTATTTGTTCAATAACAAGATGATTCGAACTGGGAGACTTGCATGATGTCTAATTGGAACCAAAATAACAAATTCAGTGCATGTGAAAAATGTCAAAATTGTAAACCAATCAACAAGCTAATGAGCTTACGAGATATTTTAGCAAAGACCTTGTTCATTCAGAGAAAAGGGCATCAAAAAGAAAATACATATTACAGATCCAGAATTTACTCTCGCATATTAAAAAATATGAAATAACTAGGAAAGTAATGTATATAATACATGATGTGCTCTCTGATTAATTAACAAGAAATGTGGAGAGGTCAAACAATGTGTCCATTTTAATGTCTGTAACATGAACTCACTATAAACTAGAAAAAGTATTTTTTTTTTTGAGGAAGATTAGCCATGAGCCAACTGCTGCCAATCCTCCTCTTTTTGCTGAGGAAGATTGGCCCTGAGCTAACATCTGTGCCCATCTTCCTCTACTTTATATGTGGGACGCCTACCACAGCATGGCTTGCCAAGCAGTGCCATGTGGGCCCCTGGGATCTGAACCAGCGAACCCAGGGCCATCGAAGTGGAACGTGCAAACTTAACCACTGCACTAGTAGGCTGGCCCCTAGACAAAGTATTTTTATTCATAGTTCTTCCTTTGCGATAAAGCAAGCTTGAAATTAATCACATTCTCATATTCCACAATTGAAGAAATCATTATAAAACTGAAAGCAGACTATGATGAAATGATGTATAAGTACTATTTCACATTCACATTTAGAAATTATTTTCATACATGACAGTTTGGTTATAATTAGAATACTTTATTGGAACAATCTGATTAAGTGGCTTCTCCAAAGGAGACAAAGTTTCTTAAGGGAAAAGACAGTGTTTTACTCCTCTCTATGAACCTAATTTATATCACAGTGTTTATCAAAATAACTGGAAACAGCTAATTCTCCAAAGATGTCGTAAAATTGAAAAATACATAAATGAACTCACCTTATCTAGTAATGGAAAATATAGAGTAATACTTACCCCAGACTGTCTGTGGTCAATTAAAAAAATTAGAACTCAATAAGAAAATGAGAAAGTTATCATGGTTAAATAAATACTGCTAAAGAGTTTCTGTCCCCCAAAAATTCATGTGTTGTAATCCTAAGCCCCAATATGATGATTTTAGGAGGTGAGGCCTTTGGGATGATGAGGGTGGAGTCCTCATCAAGGGGATTAGTGCCCCTATAGAAGAGACTCTAATGAACTCTCCGACCCCTTCTGCCATATGGAGACACAACAAGAAAAGGGCTGTCTTTGAACCAGGAAATGGATCCTCACCTAACAGTGAATCTGCTGGTATCTTGAACTAGGATTTCCAAGAGATTTTAAGAGAATTTCTATTCCAAGCATTTAATTTCAAACTTCAAAATGCTTCTACGCCTTCTTCTCTAACCTCCTCCTTGTCTTAAATAAACCCTAGCTATCTGCATATAACTATTCTTCTATTTTCCTTTAATAAAATGTTACAAAATGTTCATCCTGAACCTTGCTTACTTCCAAGCATCATGTCAGTCCCTCTCTTCACCACCATCACTATGCTTTTAGGATAAATCCACGCTATGCCAACACTTTACAAGTTCTCAATGCTCTCATCAAACTTCTTTCTTGACTTTAACCTTTTAAATGACTCTAGATAGAAATGGCATATTTTATTCTCTATCTGTCCTTATTATTATTCACAATTCAATAAAAATTATTGACCATCCTTGAACTTACTCAACTCTATCTTCACAAAGACATTATCAATTTGCCCAAAGACATTATCAATTTGCTCAACAATGCTTGGCCAAGACTTTACATATACTTGTGGATATACTTTGCAAATCAGTTCCACTGGACCCACTCTCTCACTCCGATACACAATAGCTCATACCACCAGTATACCCAGTTCATTAGCTCCATGCTATCAAAACTGCATTCTCTGCCCTGGAAGTGTGGCGGTATTGCCATTATTTTCCTTTTAGAATGCCTCATCCCCTTTGTGATAAAAGGGACATTTATTCAGTAGAATAAATTCCTGGGAAATAAAAAATATTTGTTTGATTCCAAGGGAAATAACACACTTCAGATGCAGTAAGAATGTTATCCTTAATAACAGTGATTTCAGTATGTAAAAAGATAGAATTGAATTCCTCCAATTAATCACAAAACATTAAAGAAACAGTGGGACACCTGGTATCTTGAAAATGTCCTCTGTGATGCAGAGAGATTACCACTCTTGGAGAGAGAGAGTATATTAGAACAATTCTACTCTTTAATTTTTAAATCCTTTTCCTTTGGAATAAAAGACTATAATAGATATTTGAAGAAAATAATGGAAATAATAACCTGGTATATTTAAAACAAGTTTTAAAGCACATGAAATTTTGGCCTAAAATAAACTTTTTTATTTCCTAATATGATTTCAAAAAGTCAACTTAGACCAAGCCCCAACCCATGCTACTTGCTACCTGCGAATGACAGAACAAGTCACTTATCCCTTTAAGGGATTTTTTTCTTTTAATTTGTAAAATCAGGATGTTGATTAAAATAATTTGTAAGTCCTTTTCCTATAAATAAATATTTCAAGTTCCTCTAGTTCTTACAAGTATTCTTGGAAAATGCAAAACCTAACCGTCTCCTTTGCTCCAGGAGAGAAGTGCATGAGGAAAACCAAGGTTCTAACCCCAGCAACAGCGGTATCATCCAGGAACTGATCATCTTGTAGGCAGCAGAATAGAACTGGTTGATTTGCTAGTTCCTCCTGAGTTAGAGACTCATTTTCTCTGTGTTGTTTCAATCGAATTCTCAGCACTTCGTGCACACCCATATAATCAAATTGCACTCACAGGCTGATATCACATTTTGTCACTATATGGAAATACCACATATTCTTTCTATTATTGCTTTGGGAATAAGTGTATTATTACTGATGCTAGATGGTAAATCCCTTGAGAAAATGACCCAGAGCTTATAAATCAATCATTACCCATAGGGTTCAGTGGTTGCACAAAGCAAGGATTTGACAAATGGGAATGAGTGAATGAAACAGAAGCCAAAATGCTCAAAGATATATTTATGAATTTTTCTTTTTATCATCTGTCACTTCAAATTATTTTAACACCTTGCTTTAATGTAAAAAATCTAATATCACCAAACTATCTAAAAAACATAAACTAAATTATAAACACTAAACAATGCTCATCTCTTTGATTTATATTTATATACATGAATAAATGATATAGATTAACACAATCTGCTATGTCTCAGGCTCTTTCCAAGGAAAGTTACATGCAGCAGAACTATTACAAAATGTCCAGATCTTTGCTAAAACTAGTATGCAAGTCATCAGGTATTGAGCTATTTAACATTTTCTAACTTACATAGCCAAACAATAAATTAATTTTAATCTTCTTTCTGAATAAATAGTACAGCTTTCTCATTTGATAATAAAAATTAAATATCCCATCTTCCCTTCTCTCCCTTTTCCCAGAAAACTCCGAGTTAAATCTAACTTTAATTGGAGTAACACAGCTAGTTTAGGTTTTTAGGTCATTATCTGTCCTGTTGCCCATGTTCTTATTTAGGTTTTTAAGAGTACTGTTGCATAAATATCTCCCATAGTGTGACCATAAATAAATTCCCACATTTGCAGACTACACGTCTTCACATATTTTAAAGCTAATTAAATATTTTGGAATATTTTCTTTAGCATCACAAACATTTGCTTGATGGCTGACTTCTCCTACTTTAACTTTTCTCTTGCCTTTGTCATTACTGTTCGGTTATTTAATTATTCTAGGATATATCACTTCCGACTTTCTGACCTTCTTCCTGTGAAAATTAAATTTCCTTCAACTGAAAAGAGATTATAAGAGTTTTAACATTTGTTTCATCAAAGTGAAAAATTAAAAATAATCAATAGATTACTCAGATATTATTACTACTCTATATAATATTATATGAACACAAATGGACTATTTAAAATTAATGATGTTGAAAAGATTTTGCAACTCTTTCAAGATATGATATATATGTTATAGAGCATTCTTTAGACACAAAGCAGTCAGAATGAATTAACTTAGATATAAGTATTAACTAATATAATAGCTTTAGCAATAAAATAATTCAAGTAATATTTATCTGGATAGTGACATTTGAAAAGTCATTCCATATTTTTTATAACCAAAACGGATTCTGCTACAGAGCATTTAGAATCAGGAAAAAATCAAACTAATTTAGGTAGGCAGGTCATACACATAACTAACTGAAGCATATACACAAAGATAAATTTCCAGGTTTTTTTATTATTACATTTACTTGCTATTTTCTCTGAAAATTTCTACGAAAGATTATCAAGAAGGAGAGTTGTAAATATTATTTACTAAGTTGCTGAAAAACACAAGTTGAATTAATTTTTAAGTATATATTTTCAAAGAACTTGGAGGCAACTTTGATTATGTAAATTTCCACTGAAACCATTCCAACCAGATAAAAGTGTATGTTTGTCTTTAAAGATTTTAAAAGAGCAAATATTCTATAGCATTTATCAGTAAAATATGCTCACTTATAATAGCCTTCACATCCAGATATTTATCTATTTTATTTAACTTAAATTCCTTTGCTATAGTTTTAATCTCTGCTTCTATTCTAAATATAAATAGCAACATGAAAGCATCATTCATTTTTTTCAACAACTGCTTACCAAGTATCCACTATGTGCATCACATAAAACCTTTGAATCTGACTAAAAAAGATAAGATTAATGAAATTAAAACACTTAAAATAATCTAGGACTGTATGAGATTATTAAAGAAGAGTACTAAAGTATATGCTAGTAGTTTATAAGAGACAGAGAAAGGCGGTTTGGAATTTTAAGAAAGGTCTCAAGAATGTAGGAGGGCTTGAGCTTCATTTGATATGATAAACTGAGGTAAATGGAGAGAATTCAAAGATGCCATCTTGTGAAGGGTCTAAACAGTTACCTCTAACAAATCATTTTGGAATTTTGAGTGTGGGATCAAATCAATCCTTCTACTTTTTGTAAACATGATAATCACTATTTACTCAATTTTCTCTCCTCTTTTGTATTTCCATTTCTTTCTTAATGTCTACACGTTGAGTCTTCACCACCTTGCAGCTACTTAAACCTCACTGCCTGAGACTTTCCACCCAGTGAGCTGAGCCACCCATCACCTGACAGGGACTGTAAGAGTGGAGATTCAAGAAGTCATTATCACCTTGGATTTTCAAACAGCAATTTCAAGTAGAGCACGGCAGAAGAGACAGCCTTGAATGCTAGGATTTTAGAGTGAAAATCCAGGCACTTGAAGGAAAAGAGTATTTTCATATCATGTCCCTTTAAATATCAATAATTAATGACTCAGAGCAAAGAGTTTGTAAAATTGAGCCAGAGAAGAGAAAAGTGGACTTGCTGTAAGAAGAGTTTCTCATTCTCTAAAGAGGGAAGGATGCAACTAGTTGTTGGGAAGGATGAAAACAGGAGATTGTAGATTGTCAAGGGTCTCAGAGAGTTATCTTTTCCTTCCTGGTACTGTAATTCTTGGTGGGATCCGGAAGGAAATTGTCTTGCTCACCCTCCCATGCCTACCAGTATAATCCTTACTACCACCACCACTGAAAGACTGGAGAGCAGAATGGAGTTCACCTTTGTTTCCCATCTGCAAGCATGGAAGGAGCGCCAGAATGACTACCATAGGCAACAAAGAGAGGAAGTTTAGTTGGCCACAGAGGGCTCCAGCAGTGCTCCTCCCCAAGTCTTCACTGACTCTGCCACAAGATGGAAGAGATTTAGAAAGTGTTCCTATAATTCCTTTCTTATGATGCAGGTATTTGAAGAGAATAAATTGTCACTGAACCACCTTGGTGGGGGAAGGCAGCTGTTGAAAATCGCTAAAGCTTAAGCCAGGAAACCCAGTAGCACAGGTAATGGGAGGAACACCACCAACCAGGTCATGAGGGAGGAACTGCTGATCCTCTGAGCATAACAAGAGCTAGAGGGAGCTGAGGTGGACCGTTAGACAGTAGTGTGGGAACCACTGTGCATTGACCATGCTGTGGAAATAGACCATACGGAAAGCCAGTAGGACAGGCACTGCCCAAAGTCCAGGAGGAATCAAGAGCTACACTTGAGAAAAGGAAGGAGAAGAGTGGAAGGAAAAAACAAGGACAATAACCTTCTACTGAAACCCTGACAATAGTTTGAGTAAGGTTAGGGGAAGAGGAGGGATGTTTTTGAGAGTGGAGGACAGCCTTGAGAGAGAGACAACTTTGAACTGGATTCAGGAGTTAGACAGTTCCAAGTTGGTCAAGTTATACACTAAGTAATTACCCTGAATTCCTCATTCCGCTCCAGTTGTGAAGCCCTGCACCATGATGGTAAACAGCTAACACAGAGGAGCAGAGCCTAGACACCATAAAGGCCCCAAAGGCCACACTTACAGCTGCCGTCCACTCTCAGCAAAGTGTGGGAAAACCAAACAGAATGTAATCAATGCTAAAGTGATAACGTAGCTCTCCAAAACTAATCACTAGTTCAAAGGAAACATTCTGACATCTTAGCAGACCATTGTTTTTCATAAAGCTAAATTCTATTTGGAAGCCTTTCAAAGAAGCTTGGTTAATAAATTATCAAAACTATATAATTATATAACTTGGTCCAATATTAATTAATAGCAATATTAATGATGATAGCTAATATTAGACAGTTACTATGTGAGCAGCATTATTATTATTCTCATTTTACAGATGAGAATATTAAGGAATAGAGAAGTGAATCACTTGTTAAAGATCTAGATAAGCATTTGCTCATCAAACAAGTGGATGAGCAGGATTTAACTCCAAACATTGCAGATTTCAGACTCTGTGCTCTTAACCATCACACAGCCCCTGGCATGGAACAATATTTCGAAGACTCAAAGTGTTTGCATGTCCACAAACCAAAATAAAAATTACTGCAAGTAAGATTATTGAAAATTTTGCTTTGAAGCTAAAAGGAATGTAAAGATATTTAGATATATAGTCGTAAGTAGAGATCTGGGCTTCATTAAGTGTGGAACAGAGTTGGAAATAAAACGCAGATGTTGAGCTATTTCCTGAAGACACCATTCGGGCCACAGGATCAGAATTTATTCACAGGAAACCACTACCAACTTGTGCCTGGGAAAGAGTTTTACTCCAGCACTAAACGGCCATTGGTCTCAGTGTGTGGAGCTGCCATGTGCTGGCGTGAATCCATTTAGTACCCAACCGTTCAGCCAGAAGGCTTCAATGACCAGCCACGTGATGTGAATTCTGAACACTTAAGAAACAATTTTGACTGGTGTCACCCAGCCCTAAGGAGTACAAGAAAATCAAAGAAATCTTTTACAATAGGACAATTCAATGCCATTTATAGACAAAGGAAAGCTTCTCTCAAAATACTTTCTATTTCCATAAAACCATAAACCAGTCAATGATTAAGTTAATAGAAACCGTCTAATTGGAACACTATTACTTTGCTGCAAATAAGCGAACTCAGTTGTCTTGAATACCTGTAAATATGGAAATGATCTGTATGAAAAAACATTATCAACGTATCTCACAAAAGCTCTTTACACAAATAAATTTGTTTCCCGTCATCAGAAATAGATGCAGATAATCTATGTAGTAATCCTCAAAAGGGACATGACAATCAACCACTGAGATGCAAGAGAATTTGTATCTACAATTTTATGATCCAATCCTTATTGTGATATTACAAATACGTTAAACAATTTGTTCAGCAGCTTTGACTCAAGAAATGATATAACTCAGTTGTGCAGTGCAATGTAAAAGAGAGTATAACACTGTTAGAAACCTAGCAGCCTTCATCTCTTCAATTACAAATTGGGGAAAATGAAAATGAAGAATTCAAGCCCGTGCATGCATTTCAATCACGGCCTCTGTGCTGGAACCGAAGCATTCAAGCTCCAAATGTCGATTTTATCTATATTCAGGGAATATGTTTTAATGGAAACATCATAAATTATGAATGCTTATGTGCTGAGAGTTTGTTTAAGAAAATAAAGGGAGATAGCTGCTTAGCTGTTCATTTTGTATAACAGAGAGACAACAGACACTGTTTTGTAGTCCTGAGAAATTAAACACTGGCTAATTAGTCTTCAGTTATACAAAGTGTGAATAAGTCCAATGTTTCATCACGGAGTACATTTTCTTCTTAGAGGCAAAAAGCAGCAAAGAACAAATCATTTAAAATATTCATGAATTTCAGCACTAATAAAAGGAATGAAACAAACATAGCAAACATTTTGACAGCGCAGAATGATGGAATAGTTTTCCAAAGTTTTTATACGCAGGTATGTATGTGTGTGTATACACACCCAGACACACAGTCCCACATACACAAATATATATATATATATATATATATATATATATATATAATTTTACATATTTAGCCATTCAGAAAAAACAGTGTTGGCCAGAGTACCTGGCATAGACAAAAAAAATCCCCAAAATGGTTATCTAAGAAACAATAATTACAGAGCAGGCACATAGTTTTATACCCTATGCACCTGAGTCTCTATCACCTTCTAATTCACTGTATAGTCTCAGGAAGAAAGCATCTAGAAGCCAGGACCTGGCATAGTTCACATCTTGGTCTAGGCATGCATTAGATTAGAATCTTGATTAGTGAGTCTACTCATTTCAATATTTATCCTGTGTCGGCAGTCAATTTCAAACCAATATTTCTCATTTTCAGTTTCAACTTCTTCCTCTAAGGAAGACCCTGGTCCCCATGTCTGTTTTTCATTTAACTCTTCCAGAATAGTTTTCCTTGGCTTCCTTAAACTTGAGAAAATTATTCTCCTGTCTAGTTTGGGAAAAAAAATAAAAACAATTAAATATATTTCCTTTAAAAAAATAGCTTCTTTTAGAATTATATTAACCTGAAAAATCAAACTGCGCCACCTTGCAACCACCCTGAACCCAATATCTCTAAATCCTGTTACTTCTCCATGCTTATTAGTCTTTTAGGGCACTAAAAGATTTATTCGTTTATTAATTGGTAGTCAGTCACCTAGAGTTCAGCCATTCAAAAGAAATGGCCAGAAAGAAAGAGTAGAAATCTGAAACGAGAGCTACTCATAACCCTTTCATCCTCCCTTTAGCAATTTCTTGCTATTGCAAAGGAACCGTGTTTTAGTCAGTGGAATAAGTAAAATCTTACAACCAAATATGAACTGAACTTGAATTTCAAGTCCTTTACTTATTAGATACTACTTAACTGCTATGAACTCAGTTCCCTCATCTATAAAATAACAGTTCAGAACCCGTATGAATGTTGTGAATATAAAAATAAGGTAGCCCATATGATTATACTCCACAGGGTGACTGACAGATTTTCCTCTGATGAACATTCTCTCCTTGACCAAACTCTAGCCAGGCTCCACTGAGCCCTCTTCTCAAATAGGCCTCAACTTTGCCCTAGAAGGATTTGAACAAAGCACTAACATAATTTTTAACAGCTCGAGACCACATTCCCAAAATGACCCCCTTAAAGTGCCTGCCTGAGGATACTCAAGGCTGTCAAAAGAATTAACTGTTCCAGCTACAGCTGAAAATAAGGCCTCTGTGTCTCAGCCTCAGTGGGAGGGGAGGAGCCTAACTTTGATCAGAACCAGTTGACAAACTCAGATGGGTTTCACATGGACCAACCCCTGTCCTTCCTGAGTTTTGTAATGTTTCACTTGCCTGGCTCTATTGAGCCTTGTCTCAGCCCCTCCTTATTCCCCATTCGCCCTTTAAAATGCCCAGTCACCTCGGTACAAATCGACGTTGAGTTCAGTTCATAGCTGGCTCTTTACCCTATCAAATATAATAATACACTACATCCCAAAATAGTATATTACTGATTTAAATCCGCCCTTACCCCTTTAACTAGTGTTTAGATTTTTTTAGCTTTAACACTTCCTTCATTCCATTAATTCATGAAATACTTCGAAATAGATACTTCTTGTTGAGGAAACAAGTTGCTTGTAATCGTTCTTTGCTTTGTGGGGTATCTCCTCTCCTCGTAGGCATAGAAATATCAGACTGTATCCTCGCTCTTCAAAGTCTGACCCCACCACGTACCTCTCCATTCCCTTTTAGCTGATGAATTATCCTCCTTGAAGTAAAACAGTGATTGATCTTTACTATTAGTATTTACGTTCCTTTCTCAGTCTCACCTCCATGCATGCATTTCTTCTCAGTGGTTAGAATGTATTCTGGAGTCACAATTAGTAAAAGACACTTTACACCTCTTATGACAAACTCTCTTCTCCCATCACACATCCACATCCTCACACATCACCTGAGATATGGAGACTTCTAAATGAGGCCTGGGAGTGAGAAGCAGCCAAACAGAAATAGACAAGTGAAAGTTAACTAAGAAATAAGTTCCCTTCTCCATTGTAATGAACAAGTTTAATCCTTTGATTTTCCTAGGAAGAAGGAGATACATTCTGCTGAAAGAAGTCACTTTTCACCAAATAATCTCTATATTAATGCACAGTGTAGGAAGGAGAGTATCTTTAATAAGAGGTTTCATTACAATAGAAATGAAACAGGGACTTCACAGAGAAAATACATTAGCAACTTAGAGTATTTCATAATTGCTCAGAATTCTGTACTGAGAAGTGTTATCTTAATATCATGAGAATACTAAAGTTGAATATTTCATATCCATTTTAGATACGGCTGGGAAAGTTTTCAGTAAAGCACAGAGGACAGCATAATATCATTTAATAACCTATGCTGAGTTTTGTTTCTAAATTGCAGACCACATGCAGTCCCCACAGAGGTAAAATGCATTAGTCTGGGGCTTATGAGGGAGCTTTGAAATAAAATGACTTTTGTAGATAACCAATTAAAGCAATTATAGATTATGTGAAATTTGAGGGGAGAAATGAAAGTAGAAATGGATGAATCAGAAGCAGTATTAATATCTTTAATTGCAAACTGTGTTTCAAGTTAAAAGTGGCATACATAATAATGGTAACATTAGTGGATAAACGGCAGGCAGACAAATAAATAGGTGATAAAGACATTCTGGAGTATCTGAAAATGTACTCTGTCCAATTAAATGCTTTTATGTCTGAAGTTGGAGCTAGAAAACATCAAAAAGTCATGACAAGGGGCTAGCCCGGTGGTCACAGTGGTTAAGTTCAGCACGCTCTGCTTCTGTGGCCTGGTGTTCGCAGGTTCGGATCCTGGGTGTGGACCTACTCCACTCATCAAGACATGCTGTGGCAGTGCCCCACATGCAACACAGAGGAAGATGGGCACAGACGTTAGCTCAGGGCACCTCTTCCTCAAGCAAAAAGAGTAAGATTGGCAAGAAGTGATAGCTCAGGGCCAATCTTCCTCACTACCGCCCAAAAAATAATTGACAAAACAAGACTACCAGACCAGAGAGTATTTTTTGAGGTTAAATTGAATTTCATTTTAAAAAAAGAGACAAATCCATGTGTCTATGAAGAAATAAGGTAAAATAACTCTTCTCTTGTCTTTCTGTACATACAGTTCAGAACTGGCTTCCAATAATCATTGATTGAATAATCAACTTTTAGTTAACCTCAGGAGATTATCTTGATTTTGAGGACTTTAAATACTTACTCTGTTGATATCAGACATTTACTATTGAAAATATCTAATCTGTTTAACTATATTATTATCAACTTATTATATCTCCCTCATGTATTTCTATGTTAAAGCCTTTGAAACCCCAACTACATAACCATCTCCTTTGCCTCAGATAAGCCTTCAAAAGTATAATCATATAGCAAGATTTAAAAGTTTGCTTCATTCCCAGTCTAATTCATTTTTAATACAAGAGATAAGGCAGATCATATTTGCTATTCCGCTTGAATTAAATAATCATTGTGATTTGATTATTTTATAGATATTCATATATTTATTGAAGGCCTATCCCAGGCACAGCAGTGATATAAACAAAATGTTTGGAATAAATACCCAGGCCAACATATAGTATATTCCCAACAAATCAAATCATTATCCAAAGTCAAGAGTAAATATATTTTTAAATAGTCAGCCATTTTGTCTTACTTCTGCTGGGTAATATTTAAATATTCATTCAGCACATACTTGCTGAGCAATACTATGTTCCAGGACCACACAAATGAATTTACAGTCAGCTCTCTAATCAAGTACGTTGTATTTAATGGGAAGCCAGCATGGAAAGGCATTCTTACTCTCATGGAATAGTTCACATGGAAGGACAGAGTAGAGTACAGTGAAGTTTGACATGAAGAATTCAGTTGTTATCACCTTGTTTGGATCTTCAGTGCCCTGCCCATTGATTAGTATGCAGTAGGCAATTAATAGATCTTTGTTGAAAGAAAGAAAGATGTCTTCAGTGATGAGATGCTTGAGCTGAGTCTTGAAGAAAAATAATAGGAATTATCCAGGCAAAGAAAAGCAGGAAAAGTGTAAAAGATGTGGGCTTTGTATATGCAGGGTCCAAGTCTGGGAATTCCAGGAATGGTGCAAGAGCGTTTGGTATGAAGAGTAGAAAACAATGAGGCTGAGAGAAGTGGATTGTGAAAAGGAGTAAAAAGCAAAAGTCTTAACAATTCTAAGTCAAAAACTCCCACAGAATTCAAAGGAAAGGTAGACCTCTAGTTACAATTAGCATGTGTCCCATAAACAGAGTCTAAATGTAACTTTGAAGAGTACAGTGACAGAAACATGTACTGTACTAAGAAGCTATTTGAGAATTGCTTCAAAGATATGAGTAAAGTATATTTAAGTAAAAACAGAGGAATTATAATAGGAAAATGTGTTGTATCTAGAGTAAAATATTTATATCAAGTCCTGGTCCTACCATTTTTTAAATCTTCTTGGGCAAGTAGTTATACCTCTTTGAGGCTCATTTTCCTCTTTTCTAAATTAATAATAGTATCTAACTTTCAGGTTACTTGCGCACCTTTAAATAGTTAAATGTTTTTGTCAACTACTGTGTCTCAGTGTATGGTATACACATTTTAAAACATTAAATTTTACAATATAGCTCCAGCCCTTTGATAATGCAAAAGTTTAACCTGGTTTGAAGTATAGAACAGGTAGGGTGAAGCCAGTTATTCTGTGATAAAGAGCACAAAAAAGAAGTGAACAGGATTAAAACTGTTTAATTCTAGTTGGTATTAGAAAGTTATAAGTGTTTTATCTAAGTAAATAAATTAAAATATCAAAAACAGGTAAATATTATTGATCAGCACTTTGACAAAGTATATGGCATATACTTGATGTTATATTTTAATCTTCACATAATCTGTGTTTAGCATTTCTCTAATAGATGGCACAAAGTTACTGCTATAATATAAAACTGTTCTGCTTAGCAATATATTCAATATTTGTGATTGGTAGAGAACAATAATCAGCGAGAAATTAAGTGGGACAATAAATATAAAAATAATCAGAAAGCCTATTATTACAGTTACTAAGAAACATTCGGAATTGGACAAATTACAATAATAGAAAAACTGTCCACAAGCCCTCTCATCACGACTTAGAACAAAGTACAAGAGTGCTGATTTCTTAAATCGGGACCCACTCTAATATACTATAGGTGATAGCCATATTACATTGGTTTATTTTACAAGTGGTGACACTCCTTTCTGCTCTAACACCATATTTGCATCCCTGAAAACGCTGGAGCCTGCAAAATTGTGCAGTAAAAAAAATATCATGACTTATGAGAAAAGACAGGATTAGAGGTCAGAGCATTCAAAACCTACAGAAATGCATAACCAAGAATTAACAAAAACCATACAATCTTAATTCAACTACTGGCATAGTTAAATCTCTACTGGTATTTGTAGCTAGCTTTTGCAT
Source organism: Equus quagga (assembly GCF_021613505.1). Taxonomy (NCBI): domain Eukaryota; kingdom Metazoa; phylum Chordata; class Mammalia; order Perissodactyla; family Equidae; genus Equus; species Equus quagga. The sequence goes on along the minus strand of NC_060287.1, from coordinate 18,543,970 downwards.
CTTCTTTCAAGATGCAAGGCCTGAGGGACATTCACTTTAAAATGAAAACTATGATCCAGAGTATAGCCCTTAAAAAATAAAAACAACATACAAGTAAACAAAGCATTTTAACACAGGCGAAAACGACATCCCAGTTTCTTCAGCTGCACTCTCAACACTGCCAGATACATAAAAAGTGGAAATCAAAATGGTTCTTAAAACCACTAAACAAACTAATACTTGCACTAAAGAAGGGCACTTGCGTTGATTTTTCATATTTTTGTTAACATCTTTAGATTGCTAAGGCTTTCTCTTTAATTGTGAGGAAGCTTGCTCTTGATCATATAAAAATTAATGAGCTGAAGAAATCACATATGGATCAACACAATTCCTGCATCAAGCCCCTATTTACCAATCATGTACATGGTAATATGCATCAAAGAAACACAGAGAGGCAGAAAAGATTGAATTATATTTTAAATGTATTTGATGCTCTTTGGCTATAAATCTGAGCATCAGTAACAGAACACACTTAATAGCTCTAGGCAAATCAGACACTCTTCATCTCAGAACATCATCTATCGAATGTGAGTCTATCAGGATTAAATGAGATAATGAGTGAAAATGCCCAGCACAGCTTCCTGGCATAGAGTAGGCGCTCAATAACATTAGTTTCCTTGGATACTAATAGAAAAATTTTCAACTCTATATATTCAGTATCAAATATCTTTCTTGTTTTGTTTTTAGGTGAGTTTTTTGTGGTTTCTTTTTTTTTCTTATTTTCTCATCTTTTGTTTTGTTTGGATTTTAGTTTCTCCAGAAGAAAAAAAAACTATGCTAAGCAGAGAAAATGAAGGATATATAATACAATCAAATTTCACCTACATGCTTCTGAAATTTGACCCAAAATTCCAGGCATTAAAGCACAGCGATGAAAGTGATGATAGTAAAACAGTGATGAAAAAACGAGATAAAGACAGAACTTAAATAAAACTGCAGAAAGGTTCCAAAGAAATGACAAAGAACAAGTCTGCCTTTCCAGACTTATTGATAACATTTCTATCTCTGTGGTCCATGGATACCTCAAACGTAACGTATCATTTTAGGAAATTAAAACAAGCAAAATTGTTTTTAGGCAAAAAATATTTGCCTAAAATAAGTGGTTTTCTTTCTTTATTTCCCCATTCTTATTAAGCCGTAACCATTCTCTCTGTGAAATAGGCTGAAATGTTTGGGCACCACCTTTCTCCCAATTTTCCAAATCAAATGTGTTATTAAGATCCATTAATTCTTCCACAGAAACACGTCATGCCCATTCATTCTTTTTCGTTTTCCACTGGTCCACCCCACACACAGCCAGTAGACTTAAAACAAAACAAAACTTTAATCATGTTATTTTCCTGCCCAAACAACTGGTTCCCAAAATTCTCCACAAAAGAGTCAAACTCAGCTTGGCCCCAAAGCCTTTCCACCTTGCAGTCCCACCAATGTTTCCATGACTGAGTCAACAACTCATCTTCCCAAACACTTAATTAAATTGGATTATTTCTGTATTCTGAACACTTGCCTACGTTCCCACAATTGTTCACCTGTTTCTATCTTCTTGTGTTATTTTCTCCATTTACTGTCACCCTATCAAAGTCTTCTCTGCTTCAGTGAGTGGCAAGGTGGTGTCCTGGTTAAAAGGCAAGTCTTTGCACATGTCCTGAGTTCAAATTTTGTTTCCTAGCTGTGCAACCTTAAGCAGTTATCTACATTGTCTATGCCTCGTAGCCCTCAAGTGTAAAAAGGGGAATGCTCATATCAGAATAATTAGAGAGTTGTTGTACATATTAAGCTGGTTAAGACATGTAAAATGCTTACACTAGAGCCTGGCAGTTAGTAAAGATTCCACAAATTTTAGCCTTTTCTAGGTGCTGAATTCCTAAGAATTTATTTAAACATTTAATTTGTAATTAATGATATGATATCTTTTATCATTTTGTAACATTTTGTTGAACAGTTCATTGATCTCTCATATGCTCATTTGGGTTTTTAAATTCATATTTTTTTGTCTTCTCAACTGTGAACGTTGAATTCCGTGCACTGCCTCTTCTCCACACACGCAAATTTTCAAACAAATACATTAAAAAAATAGGCATTGAATTGAAGTGAGAAAATCTAATCCTAATCCCAGATAACTACTAACTATAGTCCATATATGCAAATTAGATAATTCCTCTGCACCTCAATTCTTTCATCCATAAAATAAAGCTAATAGTCCCTTGGATTCTTTACGATCATTAGTTATAAGGTGGTTGAAAGCACTTCAGCTGGTCCATTCTGTTATAAGATGCTGGCATTATACTCATTGTAAAGCCTGAACAGTATCTGTTAACTGATTAACTGACAAAATGGCACATAATTTAAATATCACGATTACTTTGAGCTGAAGAAATAGTAGATTAATTTTTTAAATCTGTGTAAAGGTTTGGTGTTCAGAGAACTGAATTGTGAGTTTAGAGATCAGAGCTCTGCTTATTAACCCTTTTACTTTTCCATTTGACCTTTAGGAAGTCACTTATCCTAATTGTGTGGCCTTCCTAAGAAAGCCTCTTGGTGACTAATACCAGCCTGGTATTGGCCCATAGAAGGGATTCATGGTACAAAAAGAAACCCACTCCTCAAGACCCTTTACTGCCATCTGCTGGAAACCTGTGAAAATAATATGGATTTTATCACCATGACTATGAGTGGCGCCCCCTGGAGTTGTTCATCACACAACCTATACAACCATTCCTAGGAATGCTGCCTAACAAGGTGTCTGAAACATTGCAGTCATTTAACAAATGGTGAATGAGTAAATGATGAATGAGCCACTTTCATCAATGAATTAGAATATTTCTGCCCCTCAAAATTTTTTCTAATCACAAAGCAGCATGTGATGACTTAAAAAAATTGAATACGTGAGATGTTTTTAAACCACAGGCATATTTACCTATATGCATATTATACCAAAAAATATAAACAACGCTTGGCATAGCAGGGTTGACATTTTACAAGACACCTATTTACAAGATACATATATATTACCACAATTGCTCCTCACGGCAATACAGCGAGGCCAACTAGCCAGATATTTTTACATCGGATTTTCAGACAAGCAAATAATGGTTCTGAGAGTTTAAGTTGCTTCCTCAAAGTCAAGAGACTCGGTGTTCTGGGTGTTCTGATTTCAAATCTACTGTTCTTTCCCCTTCCTCACTAATAACGAAATGGAGTCATGAAAATTTCGATCATTTGGCCTGAAATTCTTCAAACTCTCATTTGTTAATATATATGCTTATAAATTTTCTCAAAATTCCCCATCATCCCTCTTAACTATTTAAATTCAGGCAAGTCTGTTTCATTACATCATAGCTTTCCAGAATGTCTTGTAATGTTTGATAAATTGTTTGTGGCACAAGTGAATATGTGAAACTGGAAAGTATGTTGACAGCTATTTGGGATCATGACTATTATTATATTTGTAAATAGCTAAAAGTTATTAAAATATTTAAAAGAGTGCCATATAGAAGCACTTTTATCTGCTGGACAATAAAGATAACTTGGCTCTATGAAGCTCAGGAATATTACATTTAATAAAAGCATAAAAGCACTGGTTGCATCTTAAAGTGCTCTCATACCACATAATTTGGAAAATTAAAACTAATTTATAATCTTTTAAATAGGCCTATCTTCCATATAATTGGGATAGTAAAAAGGGCACAAGGAATTTAGAATCTAGGTCAACAAAACTTGAAAAACAATGATATTCCCGTTATATGAATATTAAAATTATTAAATTAACTTTGCATACACCAAGACCCGGGGAATTCATTTCATTGTGGACCAAAAAATCAAAAGCAATTCAGACTTGCTCTACCACTTATCAAGTACTTTCTTCATGCTCTCAAAAGTTCACTGCAATGAGAGAGAACTCTGAAAACAGTTAAATTAAAATCATTTCCCAAATGTCAAAAACCAGAGGAAGCAGCAGGACTCGTTCCAGGGCCTTCAGACTGACAACCCTGTTTCTATTCGCACTGCTCCCTCACAGGCAAACAGACAAAAACAAATTACACTGTTCAGCTTGGTAACGAGCCTCAATCTCTGTGGCTCATTTCTCAGTACCATTACAAACTATTTCTCTGTTTGAAAGAAAGCCATTTTATTTACTAAATTATATGAAGTTTGACTTTCTTCTTGGACTAAATGAGATCCTTTTGTTCCATTAATTGCTTCTCTAATAGGACATTACCCCTGAGAGACCATTAGCCCACTGTGTCATTGAAAAGACTCATCTGACACCCAGGATTCACCAACTTCCCTTCTTGCTGCTTGAGCTCCAATTCAGCATTAGAAACTAAAGTGACAAAACGCTCTGCTTAACTCCTTTGACGTAAAGCAGGAAAGGAAATCCTCTGGGTTATTCACTGACAATAAGGACATTAATTTACATAGCCTATCTTCTCTAAGTGCAAATGAAAATGCAGTTGATTCAACAGAAACTTTGCACATAGAGGCTGACATCAAAGAATTAGAGCAGGGTAGATAGAAAAAGGACACGAGAGAGGCTGTGACTGTGTCACAGCCCACACAGAAGATAGGTTTGTGGAGACCTTCCCATTGACTGGAACCTAGTAGACACCACACACCTGTGCTTTGTCTTCAGAAGGTACACTTCTCTAATGAACAATAACAACGACTTACTAGCACTTCATCAGAAAGGGTAAACGTAAGTAGGTGCTCATAAGCGGAGCTAATTAACTGGGCCATTCACTCCCCGTGCTTTGGGCTTAGGTAAGTGTTCTAACTATGCATGGTTGAACTGGATTGCAAGAGAGATGAGTAACTCTGTGCTCACCTTACATTTTCATACATTGCTCCCATTTCATATATGTGAACATCCAGTAATAGATGTTTATTACTCATACTTGGATAATTTTTAAAATAAGAAGAAAATGTAAAATTTTAAAAGCTTCAGAAAAGCAATCCATACGTACTACAGTTTGGGAATCTGAATTTGCATAGATCCAAACAGCAAATGCACTGTGAATCCCAGACTCAAGTTATCCTTTGAGATTTATGGTAACAGAGGCTGTGACCAAGTTGTGAATACAAAGGAAAAATAATTGCTAAAGTTAGAGTTACTGAATCTGCTTTCCACTGACAATTCAATTCAAACTTGACAATTAAATCCCAACCTTACTTCACCAGATATTAAACTTGCAGTGGAAATGAGAGGCTTTTAAAGAAGCATTTCTGCTACAAGAATAAAGGCTCTCACCCCGGTAGAACAATAACGTTGTGTTGAAAGTGAGAAGTAGAAGTATTAGGACTTGTTAGCTAATTATGATATTGGCATCTGCTTAAATTAGTCGGTTTTCCACTTCTGTCATTTTCTCCTATGCAACTGCTGCAGTTCAAAACGTTTTGACTACTTAAAAGGGAATACATCATCGTTGCCTTTCCCCAGTCTCACTGCACACCACTTTCCAAAGCAATAGCTTCAATCATGCTTCATAAAATCCCCTGCAAGTATATTGTTGGAAACATAAATCAGCAAGCTGGGATTTTAGTGTTTCTAAGGCAAGCCTGGGATCACTGACTGGCGGCTTTTCCATGGCCCCATTTACAAAAGAATAAACAAAATTATGAGTTACACTAGATTCATTTTTTTAAAACTGCTCCCAGTGGTGTTTCTGATAGTTGCTGCTGCATCCTTAATTGGAGAACAAAACACTAGCATAGAGGAACTGGACTCCAGGATCAGGATGGCTGTTTCTAAGCATCCCTGACTTCATTAGGACACACGACACAGAAGTACTACATGTTCTGTTTCACAAAAGCTAGGTCTCTGTGATACGCATCTATGCCGCTATGAGTGCCATGCATTTTTAAATTGTACCAGATAGAGAGGTCTTTAGAATGATGCTCTCCTCCTTCCCTGTTTTATTACAGTGAATATGGGCTACCCTTCAGGCATGCATGCTTCAGTCTTAGAGACCCTCTTTATAATCACCCTGCATTCTGAATTATAAATTAGGTGAATCACAATTTCAGATATATGTTACACAGATAGACCCAAATTATACGCGTCTGTGTGTACTATACACATTCACAGATTTCCCTTGTATCCCCAAATTCCAACACACTTCATGTCTACAATGGGAAATTCACAGATTCCACAACTGAGACATTTTTTATTCTCCAAATCAGTCACAATGTAACCATAAGTCTGCATAAACTTGCTTCCTATTAAGGCCACATCTTGCTCCACACTATCTACACTTGGTTAATTGCAGGGTTATTTTAATGGTAATTTTCAGGGACTGTTTCTCAGTCTTCAGAAATACCTGTCTACATTATAAATGAACAGTTAAACATAATCAGCAGCTCTCCCAAAATTAAAGCAGCATATCTACAGGGCATAAAGTATTAGGTTGATCTTTGCAAAAATAGTGATTAAATTAACTGATTGGGTTAATATTAGCTCCAGATGGACCTGTCTGCAATTTTGCTACGACTGAAATTTTGCATACTCGATGTTATCAAGGGAAAATGAGCAGCAGCTTAGCAAGACACTTTATAAACTATAGCAACATCCAGTGTTTGCATTCTGATTTCTGAACATAAAATCTGCATCCAATCATGTGTCACCAGCCACTAACACTATAGCTTTAGGGAAGAGAAGGGCAGAGAAAGGAAGGCTTCATATCCAAAATGTCAAGCCCTGCTGAAGAATGATAGAAGGACCCAGTGAGTGTAGAAGAGCAGAAACAACCATTCCCGGGCTTCCAATGGAGTTCTACCACCCCCTGCTGGACCAAATGAGCAACGCAGAAGAGGCTAAAAAATGCTTAGAATTTAATATAGCAGCGATATTTTAACTTGTCTTGCAATTTATTTTTTCTCAAAAAACAATTTCATGCTACACTAATAAGATACCACTCTCTGAAATTATCACACAGCAGAAAATTACCGCTATTTTCTTTTTCTTTAAAGACTTCCACCAATGCATGTTTTAGCATTTTGTGGCCCCAATTAAATGTCCAAACTTGTCTGGACAGTTGAAAATGCCTCCATTTATTATATTTTATATGAATTTGAACTATCTAAATAAAGCAAATTCACACCCATCTCTATACAGACAGACAGATGTAGCTTCCACAAATTCTCTCTCAGGTTATTCTAGTAAGCTATTCATTTTTTGTTTTTTCTTAAGAGATAACAGCTCCCACCAGTTCTCCACAAGCTTAAAAATCCTTTACAGGTGTAATTACAGTCTGATGTTATAAAAATCCTCAACCTTGATGTATTAAAGGGGGGGTGAGAATGAATGACTGCAACATCCCTAGTTTTACCCATTTGCTTTCTTACACACAACATTCATGGCCCCTCTCTTAGTTTCCAACAGAAATAAGCCATCATCGTTCACTTCAGAGTCAGGAATTGGGGTCTTGGGAAAGAGGGGAATAAAAGAGAGTCTCTAAGAATTGAATTTCTTGCACACGACAGAGATATTTCGCAAAGGAGTTTCATGCTGATAGTTTATGCCGGGTCTGTGAAACCTCACCGATCCCTTTGCTTCCGCAACCTCACATATTTAACTGTTCATACACACCAACATACTCATCCAATTTTTGATAATGAAAATCAGACGGAGCCAAGATCCCAGAAAAAGAAGCAGTCGCCGAGCTCCCCTGTTCACCGAAGCCCATCTCCAATTCTGTATTTCCTCTTAATTAAGGGTGTCCACAGCACAGACCCATTTTTTAGCGGCAGCTAAAAGCAAGGGTGAAAATAACAACAGCAATAACTATAACTTTAGTTCTTTCCTTTCATTCTTCTTGTGCCTCCCTTGGTGGGGTGGAAGGGGGAGGGAAAGTAAATGCAATAAAGCACCACACTCCTACCTTGCCCGCTACTGACAAGCAACCCGAGCAGGTAGAAGGAGAGGAGGAGGCTCATGTTCAGGACGTGACACTGGTGGACAGTTCCAAAGTTATTAAGTCCAGCCCTGGAGAGAGAACCTTCCGCTGCCACGGCCGCCACTGCGAGAGCCGCCGCCGCTCCCGGGTGCCCAGCCGCCCGCAGCCCGCGCGCTCCTCCTCGCAAAGTGACTGCCAGCGCCGCTCCTTGCCGCACTATATCCAGGCGGCGGCGGCGGCGGCGGCACCAGCGGCCGCCGCGGCGGCAGCAGAGCCGGCGGGGAGGGCGGCGGGGGCGGGGCGCGGGGAGGGGAGGCGCGGCCGAGGCGTATCCCTCCGCGCCGCACGGCGGCCGCTGCCCGCGAAGCGAGCGGCCCGGGATCCGTCCGCAGTCGAGCTGGGCGCAGCGGGTTCGCTTCCCGGCGCCTCTAGTTAGAGGGGTTGCCGCGATCGGGCTGGCCAGAGCACGTCGGCTAGTGGCGACCGCGTGCTCAGCCCGATGGCCATCCGCACGTTGACCGGCGCGCCAGTGCCGAGGCGGGAGGCAGCCTAGAGCTCCTGAACCGCCGCCAGCCACTTCGTGCCGGCGGGTTGCTCGAGCGGATGTTGATGCTGCAGGCGGCCGCCTGGCCCCGCGCTCCCAGCGCGCCCGGGTTTAGCGGGAGCGGGTGATCTGGGGGCGGGCGGTGTATTCTGCTGCTCTCATTTCTCCAAGGGCGTGGGGCGGGGGGAGTGGGGGGCGGAGGATTCTTTCTCTCCCAGGCCCTCCCTCTTGCTCAAATCTCCAACAGGCTGCCCCCTTCTCGCGCTTTCCACTCTGCCGCGGCAGAGAGGACGCAGTTGTCCTCTAGTGTCTACACTGCCTGTCTCCCCGGGCCCTAGAAGGTAGGCGGCAATATGTGCACTGTGTTTCTTATCCATGCCGACCCACTGCTGTTGACAGCAGGTACCTTAAGGGAGAGAGATTGGGGAGGGGGGAGATGTTGGAGGGGCTGCGTTAAACTCAGCTGTGGGCGTTAACTGCCTCCGGGGAGAAGTCTAGTCTCCTCGCCACGCTCAGCCAGCTTTGCCTTCGGTCCCCATCGCACAGCACTGGCCAGGTCCCCGCGAGGGGTGCGACGAGGGAGATCCTGGAAATGTATGAGGATACCTCATCTCACGGGGATCCTTCACCAGGCCACTCCCCACCCACCCATACACACCTGCTTGTGTGCGCGCGTGTACACCGAAGTGATGGATCCGTGGCCAGCGCCCAGAACTAACTCTCCTCTTCTGAAGGTTGGAGCATATCATTATGTCTCCTAGAAGGGTAGGAAAAGGTTTGTCAGTTTGATGTCAAAGCTGCAGCAAGAACAATCAAGAGGCAGAATTCCTGGGCCCAAGGCCCCTGTTGGTTGGCCTGGGACAGAGTGACCAGCTGGAACTGACAATGGATCCTTCTCTGCACATTCTCGTTCCTGTTTCTTAAGGTACTCAACTGCCTCACCCCAGTCCCGGCGAAGCCTTTGACCGTGTCCTTATCATTGAGGACATGGAAGTAGGGGGGATAGAAATATTGTAGAGTTCAGAATCCAGCCTTCTCCCCCGCCCGTCGCCCACCCCCAGAGTCGATGCTGAAATGGAGGTTTCATTGCAAAGAGTAAGAGTAGAAACAAGCTAACATAGATAGGGGAGATATTGTCTGCAATTTGTGTTTCCCAGGCAGAGCACAATCTTCTTTACACAAAGATTCACTTACTCGGCATCCTGGGGTGGGGTTAGTGTGAAGAGTGGAGGAGCAAAGGCAGCTCTCAACATGCCACGCGGCTGAACTCCTGTAACCAATGGCCTGCTCAGTTCCTCACGGCTGGAGAACCTCTGCCTCCCTCTCGATTTTATAGTAGTATATTTAGGACAATATATTTAGGAAGTTCTTTTGCCAAAGCTCCCACCACACGCCCTTTCCTCATTCCAGGACGCACCAACTGTACTTAAGTAAGCTCACAGTCAGTTCTTTGCAGAAAAGGGTAGAAACAGCACGTTTCTGGTATGACAGACAAATGACTTGGTTATTTTCTCCAGTTCTTGATTTCTCTATAGGAAGTCAAGAAATCCGCCCCCCCCCCCCACACACACACACAAAGTCACAGAAGAAAGTTGAAAGGATACTACCTGTGCCAAATAGCCCCTTCATCACAAAACCTGGAATTTTTCAATGATATCAGGGGTGGCCAAGTGCCTATGATGTACACACACAAATGGTCCTGGTAATCTTGACAATTGAATTCTGCTCCTTATTGTTGGAAGTCGAGTTACTTTTATCTCAGGCAAAGGGTTGAGCTATGCCAGAGGAGAATTTGCCTGGTACCCTTTGAGGTGATTTAGACATTAAATCTTCTTAGAGTGGGGTGAAGGGAGGAGAGAGGGTAGCAATGATGCATCAGAAGTTAATGAAATTTCTGAGTAGAAGTGTGTGTCCTAAGACAGTGTATAAATTCCGTGTGTGTGTATGTGTGTGAGAGAGAGAGACAGGGCGTATGTGTGTCTGTGTGTATGGAAACAATAATCAAACAAAGCATTGGTACTCAGCAATATACAAAAGTGACGCAGCTATTGATCCTGCCCTCAATTTGCTAATAGTCTCATTGAGGAGATCAAGCAGAAACACAAAATTCAATCCTATAAATCAGGTTTAAAAATATCATAAGAAAAGTGAAAAAATACTGCTATTGTGACATAAGAGGTGGGGCTCATTTCTGAATAGGGGATTAAGAGAGGCTTCCGGAAGCTTTGAAGAAAGGGGAGAAATTATATAGGCAGAGCTGTGGGCAGAACAGAGAGGAGCTTAAGCACAGCCTGGGGGCGTGAGAGCACAGCTTGTGTGGAGAACAGAAATGCAGAAAAAGTCCAGAGTGTAAAATATAAAGGTTGGAGAGAGTTAAGAAGAGGTCTAGGACCATGTTCTGGAAAAAAAAAAAAAAATACCAACCCAAAACTAGTATTTACAACATTTCAGAATGAAACTCAAGACATGTATGGTCAAGAAGAGCCAGCATGGCTGTCTCCATTCCTAGGATGTGAGGCCTGATTGCAAGTGGTAAGCCCACGGGAAGATGATCAACAGAGGCTCTCATGGTTTTTTTCCATAGTTAGCCTAAATTTATGCTGCTGTCAGGTCTCAATAGCAGGACGGCACATATTCAGAGAAAACCCTCCCACTCTTGCCTACACTGCTTCTTAGCCAAAGGTAGAAGTGCCTCTTTGGGGCTTCATTAGAAGCACATTCATTCCCCACTGTCGTGATGCAGTGATCTACAGCCTGACGTTTGCCTAGTCAGTTCCACGTGGTAATAGATTGACGGTGTGAGGACAACACACATAGAAAAATTGAGTTTGCCTACTGTCTTCATCCCCACTCCAAAGGTGTGCTGTCCACGTGCAGACATTGAGCACTGTTACCAAATGGACTACATCTCTGAACATGACAGGGCCATGCACACTGAGTATGATATAAAAGATATGGAAATCCATCTTCCCCCTTTTATGTGGCTCATAATTCACACTTAAGACAAATTATCATAGTCTCCATCCACCTGAGGAAGTGTTTCTGAGGCTTAGTTGGGGTCACAGTTATTTCATTTATAAAAAGGAGAGAAAGTTAAACAGAACTCAGGACTGTCTGAGAAGCTGAGTAGTAGGAAAGACTAACACGACCGGATGCATGGCTCAATGAAAGCAGATAAATTTGTTTTAAAAGAATCAATAAAATGAACATGAAGGAGTAGCAGAGAGTTAGAAAGCGATAAGGTGCATTATGTGTGGAAATTATCTTCTCAGAAAGATTCTGCCTCCTCCTTCTGGAATCTATTCTTGCAAAGAGCAGGGAGGTATACAATACACACGTAGATCCTAGGTATGAATGGTGGGCGATGGATAGGATGTTTTTTCTTTTCTTTTTTTGTGAGGAAGATTGTCGCTGAGCTAACATCTGTGCCAATCTTCCTCTATTTTATGTGGGATGCCGCCATAATGTGGCTTGATGAGTAGTGCTGGGTCCGTGCCCAGAATCTGAACCTGCGAACCCTGGGACACCAAAGCGGAGCACGTGAAATTAACCACTACACCACCGGGCTGGCCCTTAGGTGCAGAATTTAAACATTATTTTTATTTTTGTATTTCTGATGTTATTTCCGTTTAGTCTCTCTGTTGACAGAATTCATGTGTGTTAAGATCATAGCGCTAGGAAATGGGATAGTCTGTGTGTTCCTTTATATTTTAAAATGTCACAAACCATTATACCTATTCATTTACTTGTCTAGAAAATTGCCTGTTTTGACTTTTTTTATTACCACAAAGGAAGAAAAATATCCACTGTGTGTGTGTGTGTGTGTATATATATATATATATATATATATATAGGCAGATAGCCTGAAACCTCTATAAATAGATGATTCTGCTTCTGCTTCTCTCTTAATGCCACTTTTTCTAACGATCCTGTCTTTGAAAATAATTTCAACTTTCTTGATACAACATTTTAGATGTTTTACCAGGCTGTTTGTGAGCATCTGACAGTAGCTACTTGAGTGGTAGAATTTAGATTTTAACACCTTCCTTTGTAAATGCTGTACTTTCTTAGCCATTCTAGTTGAAATTAAGAAACAGAGGAGAGAGATTTATGGTACTGGGGCACCCTAATTGTCACAGATTCTTACTTTTTAATTTCTTTCAAGATACATGGGGTCATTTTCCTTCATGGCTACTTCATGTTCCCTCTGGGCGAATAACTGCTCACTTCGCTCTGAAATTATGCAATAACTGCCTGTAATTTGCCACTTGCCAGAATAATATTTTCTTAGCTCTGAGGGGTATTATATTTTTCTTCACTAAGACATCCCTGGCAAATTTATTGACAGACGGAGTGGGAAATGTAACAAACCTATAACACATTGACAAAACAGTGATTGACATAACTTCAAGAATATACTTGGGACAAAGCGAAGGGAAACAGCAATCGAGTAGTGGCTAGCAAAGACCCTGTTCAATATGACAAGGATCATGATGTGAAGGGCTGGTTGCCCAAATATTGATTGCAGCACTCAGAAATCATATTTTTGTCCATGGGTAGTATTGACCAAGGTGATGTCTGCACAAATCCTATCCTATGGAGAGCAGTTGTTATGTACTAGATAACAACAAATCCTTCCTGTCTGGCAAGAGATCCCATGCAGGTGTACGTTTGAGAGGGAACAGAACATTAACCAAATGCATTTTCGCAGGGCAGTACAATCGGTAATTAAATTTGAAAATATCTTATTGCATAGGATCATTTGGTTCTTTCATTAATGGAATTATGTTTCTGTTAATTTTCAAGTTAGATAAGCAATTCTATTAGTAATAGGCAAGCTACTGGTAGCAATGGTAACAATCCCTCTTATATATCCACAAACCATTAGTATTCTACCTGATAATCAACCAATGCACATTATTTGAATACACACATTCATTTTGTTTAATATGAATTATTTAGGTTAAAAACACTTATATTTTACATTTACCTGAGATGATCCTCACTCACTATAAGGAAAATAACACATTTTTCCTGCCACCATTTTTAATCATTAGTCCTCATTTTTAAATAAATATGTACTTAATACCTGTTACTGGATTTGCTAACCTTCCTAAACTCAACACCGGTGGAAGAAATTGACCTAAAAATAGGTGAATAGCTGGTCTATGTAAAAAGTATTAAAACAGAAATGAAACAAAATATCTGTAAATATTTTATTAATATTTACTATTTGCATTCTAGTAATAATTTGAAATATCCATACCTTATCAGAGACTACCTTTGAACACATTAGCACATGTTCTCCAATCTTTCATATATATATATATCTTTTTTCTTAGTATGGCTTGAGATAAAACTATTTGGCATATTTACCTTGTTTTATATTGGAAATTAGTATTTTATGTTGTCATTAAGTTTTGAAAGTATAAATTTAAAAAATTCATTTGATTATATAGATTGTGCCTTAATATACTTAATCATTTTCCTACACTAAAATATTAAGTGTTTTTCTATCATTTTTATTATTGTGAATAACACTGCAATGTGAATGTCTTTGTCCATAGAACTTTGACTACTAGAAGTTAAATAACTTGGTTAAAAAATATGACCATTTGTAGGTACTGGGTTCACATTGCCTGAATTGTTTTCCAAAATTTATATAGTTTACTCTCCCATTGGGAAGACATAAAAACGCTTCAGTCACATGAGCATTGACTGTTTATTTTTATTTTATATTTTATGTGTGAATTTCCTAAGAGTTTCTATTCTGTGGTTTCTTCCTTTAAGCAGCTTCAATTGAATTATCAGACTCTAGAAAACTGTGTGTATTCATATTTGTCAAATTTAAGGTATACTGAAAAGCTGCTCCTTAATATTGTGTGTTCTTTTAACCCAATTCTTCTGCTATAGGATCCAGAAATTCTCATTATACTTATTAGGATGAGATGTTGAAAAACTCTATAATTGTCAGTGACCAAACAGTCTTAATTTCTTTAGTTCCCCAGCATCAAACTTTCTCTTTTATTTCCACACTACATCTCGCAAATACACAATAGTGTAAGTATCCCAATGCATTTCCTACTAGGGACATCCAAGGATGCCTGAGGAATGCTGGCATGTTTCACACATAAGACCTAGTGCTTGTTTGTCATCTCAACCCTATCTCTGCTCTACTCTCCGAAAGTTCCTTTTCGCCATCTTATAAATGCTACCCAAGGCTGTGCCTTCTTTCTGTATCACTTCCCTTGAAGCCTGAACAACAGTCCCCCACCTTAATTCCTCAGAGCTGAAGCAGAAGTGTTTAATAAAGGATATTGAAAGCTTGAGAATAACAGAGACACAACAGAATATAAAAGAGAAACCCAACCTTGAATAATACAGGCCACAGTACAGCCACTTTGGAAGACAGTTTGACAGTTTCTTACAAAACTACACATACTCTTACCATACAATCCTTGATGTTTACCCAAAGGAGCTGAAAATTTATGTCTACACAAAAACCTGCACACAAATGTTTATAGCGCTTTATTCGAAATTGCCAAAATGGAAACAATCAAGGTGTCCTACAGTAGGAGAATGGATAAACCGTGGTACACCCAGACAATGGAAGATTATTCAGAATTTAAAAGAAATGAGCTATCAAGCCATGAAAATATTTGGAGGAACTTTAAATGCATATTACTAAGTGAAAGACGATGATCTGAGAAGGCTACATACCTTATGATTCCAATGAGAAGGCATTCTGGAAAAGGGAAAACTATGG
Source organism: Equus quagga (assembly GCF_021613505.1). Classification (NCBI taxonomy): domain Eukaryota; kingdom Metazoa; phylum Chordata; class Mammalia; order Perissodactyla; family Equidae; genus Equus; species Equus quagga. The sequence goes on along the minus strand of NC_060287.1, from coordinate 18,528,729 downwards.
AGATGATAAAAAGATCAGTGGTTGCCAGGAGTAGTGGGGGAACATGACTAGATGGAACACAGGGGATTTTTAGGACTGTGAAAATACTCTGTATTATATTATAACAATGAAGATATGTCATTAAACATTTGTCCAAACCCATTGAAAGTGTAGCACCAAAAGCGAGCACTCAGGTAGACGATGGACTTTGGATGATTATAATGTGTCAATGTAGGTTCATTCTTGGTAGAAAAAAAAATGTACTATTCTGGTGAGTAATGTTTATAATGTGTGAGGCTGTCCATGTATGGGGACATCTCTTTACCTCCCTCTCAATTTTGGTGTCAGCATAAAACTGCTCTAAAACAATAAAGTCTTGGGCCGGCCCCATGATGTAGTGGTTAAGTTTGGCGTATTCTGCTTCAGTGGCCCCGGTTCATAGGTTTGGATCCTTGATGTGGGCCTACACCATTCGGCACCCATGCTGTAGCAGCAACCTACATACAAAATAGAGGAAGATTGGCACAGATGTTAACTCAGGATGAATCTTCCTTAGCAAAATAAATAAATAAATAAGTAGAATGTTAAAAATAATAGATACCAGTTCTCCTAGAGACTGTTGGCTCCTTCTCTCATTCCCCACATGTCCTCTTAATGGATTCTCTTTCTTAGTGCCATGAATTTTTAGGTACAAATTTCCTTCCTAAAAAGAATTTCTCTAACCTAGTCCTTCACTGCTGAGGACTATTATGTCCTCTAGGAAAACTTTGACAATGCCTGGAGACATTTTTTGGTTGACATGACTGTGAGGATGGTGCTACTGACATCAAGGGGAGAGAGATCAGAGATGCTACTAAGCATCCTACAATGCACAGAGCTGCCCTCCACAATGAATAATTATCCAAAATGTCAGATTGAGACATCCTGCTCTAAACTGTCTTTCCCAGGATGAGTCTAGGAACAGCTCCCTGGGTCCCCAGAAAAGGAATAATTTGTTTCCCTAAAACCAAAACGAGCCCCATTTTCTTCTCAAAAATATTTTTAATGATATAATCCTCATCTTCCAGAGCAAAATTTGACCCTACATAGGGTATGGTGTAACTTCTTGTGGTCCAAAAAAGAGCAGTAATTATAAAGGAAAATTAATTTTCCAAAGTTTGTTTTTACAACTTCAATGATGTTATGTGGGGGACCCCAGAGTGGAAAATGCATGAGATAGAGAAAGCACAAGGGAGCTCCATATTCTTTGCATAAAATGTCTTTATTTAAGTATACACCTATCAGCAGAACAACCTGTGAGGAGATGAGTCTACCCAGGCCTACTGACCTGCCAAATTGTCTCTCTATCTCCTTATAAACAATTGTTTGGGAATGGCACAGTTTGGGGGCAGAGATAGGAAGGGCAATCGTAATAACTAACTGTTGTTTTAAAGCCAATACAATTGATCCTCATTAAAATAAAAAATAGAAACATTAAATGTCTAGAAAGGCCCAGTCTTACTAATCATACACTCATTTTATGGTTCAAAATAACGTTTTTAACATTTAAGGTGGAAACAGCTACACGTAGATGACTTCATTACATCAGACATACCCCAGAAGAATCGGTATGTATATGCCTCATATCTTCATATTGAAATGGACTCATCAATGGAATCTCTCCAAGAATGAAAACCTGTCTGACCCAAGCTCACAAATGCGGAAATTGCTAGCAGTCTCCCTAGATGGCTGCCCACAAAACATTAAGACCAATTCAGCAAACTGTTGTATGTTCAGAGTGCTGAATTAATTTTGTCAGTTTATTTGACCTCAACCCGTGAATTGTTGAAGAAAAAGTTCATAGATAAGAAAAAGCATCAAGAAAGAGTGAAAACTTGGTTTGGTTCCTAGAAGGACTAATCGGAGACATTTCTGTGGATAAAAAGCATGAAGAAATAGCTTATTTTGTTCACTGCTCTGTTTCCAGTACCTAGAACAGCACTTAGAGAATGATAAGGATTCAATAAATATCTGTTGAATGAATGTATGAAAGTAAAAACAATGGAGAAGGGTGATAACTAAAGGGAGGGACAGTGAAGATAAGCACTGCTTATATTGTTTATCTTTTGATTGAAACTCACATTCAGGATCAAACCAGAATCAAAAGTTCATTGTAATCATCTTTTGGAGAAATTTAATTTTTCTTCTGAAGAGTTGTTATTTAAATAGTATTTCATTATTAAATGATATTAGCACTGTTTCAATACACTTAATACTCTGCCACATATTAAATAAAACCGAGGATAATGTCACTCATATTGACTTGCAGCCAACCAAGTAAGGTCAGCAATGTAGGTGTCTTGTCCTGATTAAAAATGCACCCAGGTAAACCAGAATGGAGGTACGCATGGGGCCTCTGATCCATCTGTGGAATTTCCCCCAACTCACCTAAAACCTCATTTTCTTTCTTAGTTTCTCTACTCTGTTTTGGCTTTGTATCTTGGTTACCCATCTCCTTTTAGCATGCCAGGTTTACAGGCCAGTTTTATACTGTCTTTCTCAGCTTTGATATTGGTTTTATCCCTTTCTTACTACTTCAGATCATGTCTTCTGATATTTCACAGTGACATCATGCCTACTACCATGGAGTCTGCCCCCTGCCTGGATCCCGCACTGGTGTAGGGCTCAGTCCCTCCATTGCTCTCAGAACTATTTCCATAACAACACTAATGAATAGCCATCGAGACCAGCTCCCAGAAATGCAAACATTGCAGGGCTCCTACTTAAGCTACAACACTTGTATTTAAGGTCTGCGGTCATTGTGAAATGAATTGTAGAGTTATTTAACTCATCAGAGTTAAAGCATCATTGTCCAGAAGTGCTTGAGGATCTGTTCTTTGGTTTATCCCTCAAAAAGAGCAGTTGTATTTAAGAATCTTGTGGTATTGAAAAACCGGTGCTAATACTGGATACAGAGTGGGGCTAGGAAACACTGTAGAGAGGAGCCAGGAATATGGCAACTGCCGTGAAGCCTGTGACTTGAATATACTTTTTACTGCTGCCTTTATTGAAAGAATAATTATACCTAATGCACCTTGAAATTAGCAAATGGCAATATTAAAGAGTGGTAATAAAATGTAACTTCAAAATTCATTGTTCATACAAGAAAGAAAATCGATGTTCAGAAAATTTGACCTTTATATCTTCTTCAAATTACAGGTGGAGTCTCAAGAAAGTAGCACAGTAAGACCTATGAATAGTAAAAATTAGATTCATTCAATATTAGAAAAGCCAAAGTGTTGTTTAATTCAACATTTCTGTCTTAACTCTGCTTACTTGAATACATTATTTGGTAGATTTGCAAGAAGACATTTTTTGTCTTTGAAATCAAAAGTCATAATAATCTCCATTGTTTAAGAGCCTTTTATTCCTGGATTTCCTTTTACTTACAATTGAACATACAGTAGTAAATGAAACATTTTGTTCTCCATACCATTAGTATTTATATTCCATAGTCAATTAGTCAAAAGTATGAGGGATTTTAAATATATGAGACTGATTCTCTAAATTTACAAATGAAAAAAATTGACACTGAGAAAAATTAAATAGCCTGTCCAATTTCATTGAGCTTCAAGAGAAAAACTGTAACTTGAATCCAGAGTAATAATTTTTCTGCTCCAGAATGCTTAAAAATGGAAAAATGCAAGATCAATTTCCTAATCACTACATAATATAATTCTATAATCTATTTCCTAAATGAAGTGTGCGAATATTGCCTGTTAAGATATTTTTTAAAAGTTAAATTCTATTCTAATGATTTCCGAGGAGCAGTGTTATTTATTGGTGACTCTAATGCAATTATTATTTATTAATAGATTCCTATCTTCATACTTCAGCTTTCATCTCTAATTACGAAAGTAACTCTAGCTGCCAAAGCCAAAAAATGATTTAAAAGTGGAAAACCGAGCCAAATCACCATAGGCTGACAATTTATTGGCTAAGATTCTTAAATAACTAGTTTATATATTTTTTCTAAATGTATCTGATCAACAAAATAGATACTTAATAAATAGGTAATTGGCTATAATCAACTCTTTAAGCATAATGCAAAGAGAGAAAATAGAAGTTAGAGTCAAGTTTAATATAGTTAGGTAGTTCTGAAAACATTATGTTATCAGTTCTTTGTAATGGACCCCTTTTTCTGTGTTGTTTGTGACATATAGAATTGCTTTCTTGGGGCTGGCTGGTGGCGCAGCAATTAAGTTTGCACCTTCTGCTTCCACGGCCTGCGACTCGCTGGTTCGGATCCCTGGTGCTGACCTATGCACCTGGCAGGCGGCCCACATATAAAGTAGAGGAAGATGGGCATGGATGTTAGCTCAGGGGCAGTCTTCCTCAGCAAAAAGAGGAGGATTGGCAGCAGATGTTAGCTCAGGGCTAATCTTCCTTAAAAAAAAAAAAAAAAAAAGAATTACTTTCTCGATTGTGGATGCTTACTAGATGTCTACTGAAAAAAAATTTAATTTGAATTGCCTTTAGTTAAAATGACTGAATTCTTAGCATGTTGGCTATAATGAGAAAAAATGGCACGAGGTAAACTATAATTATAGAAGGAAAATATCTATTAAACATGTCATGTTTTATGGTATAATATAGAAGTATTTCCATATCTAAGTAAGTTCTGGAGAACATACTAATATTGACATTTGTTGGTTCACAAACTAAAGAGCTTCTCGAGTGAAATCTGAAATTGGTCCCTGTACAGGGAGGGCAAAGAGAGATGGAAGAAAGAGGCAGCCCACTCCAGACTGGTAGATGGAAGTTTTAATAAGCAAGGGCACATATATGGGAGAGTTGTCTTGGGCGCTGCAAGGCGAGTAGATCTCCACATCTACCTGCTGGAATCTTGAAAATTTATGTAGAAGCTTTAACTGTGTTCAGTCACCCATACCATCCAGCTGGTCTCAGTAACACATTGCTCTCTCAAAGCTGCTTCCTTGAAAATGGCTCCAAGTGTGGGAACAATGGGCAGAATGTACATTTCAAGGACTGGGGAGGAAGTGAGGAGTCTCTGATTGCCCAGGTCCAGCTAGAGGGTCAACTGGCGGTCATGTCCTCTCATGGCGCTCTCCAACAACATTTGTTAGCAATTCGGTAAATTTTGAACAGCTAATATGATTTATATACCCAGTTAAGCCCTTTGTATACATTATCCAATTTATTTTTCACAAAAACTCTATGAGGTACATTAGTATTCTCATTTCATAGATGAGAAAGGCAGAGAACAGAAAGCTCCAGCAATTGGATAAGATCATAGTCATGAAGTGTTAGAGCTGTGGTTTAGACCCAGGCATCCCTAACTGTGAAGGTCTGTATTTCAATCATTTTAAAAATCTCTTTTAAATATAATGCACTTATAAACCCTTTGCTAAAGACTCTTAGAAAAACAAAGATGTTTTAAACGGGAAAAAGTGGGGGCCGGCCCCAGGGCTGAGTGGTTGGGTTTGCACACTCTGCTTTGGATACCCGGGGTTCACTGGTTTGGATCCTGGGCGTGGACCTACACACTGCTCATCAAGTTATGCAGTTATGCTGTGCCGGCATCCCACAAAGAAGAACTAGAATGACTTACAACTAGGATATACAACTATGTACTGGAGCTTGGGGGAGAAAAGAAAGCAAAAAGGAAGATTGGCACCTGTGTTACCTCAGGGCCAATCTTCCTCACCAAAAATCTTTTAAAAATAAATAAAATAAAAAGGAAAAGGTGGGAAAATTTTAAAATTTTCCCTGCAGATTACAATTTTGATAATCTTAGATGAACTAAATGAGGAAACCATAAATTAAATTAGCAAAGATTCTAGATGGATTACTTAACATTAGAAAGGTTGACAATGTTAGTCTGTTGCTTTCTGACACAGGCACCAAATTTTTAATTACACATATACAATAGATACATACATGCATAATTACATAAAGTTATGTAAAATTCATAATTTTAGAAACCATTATTTTATTGGTTCTTGAAAATTAGGGAGAATAAAAATAACATAAAAAATAATACCCAATATGCTGTTAAACAAGTATAATGACAATACATCTTTATATATGTGGAGATATGACATTTAGTGATTTTATTTATTATGCTTGTTGGATATATCTATCACCTATCCGCATCTTAGCATATATTTAATTTCCACTAAGTCATAACATTTACAGTTTTTTTAAGGGTATGGCATAATAAATTGTACATGTAAAAAAAGAAAATAACTGGATCTGTTTTTACCAAAAAAGACATTCTTATGAGCAACTTAAAAGCACAAAAATGTTTGGATGAATTTCTTAAAATATTCTGGTGGAAAGAGGATGGAAGAAGCACTTATTTATACTTTGTAGGTTTGAGTGTTTGTAGGCAATTCTCTTCTTGCAACATTTTGAATAATTTTCCAAAGTATTCATGAGCCAAATTACTGATCTCCACGAAGATGAGTAATTATCCCAACAAAGTGCTTCGTTGTGAATATTGCAAATGCTATTAAAGAGGCACTAACATAAATTATGCTGGAGTGTACCACTATATTACTTATGTTTTTCAGTTGGTAAAGAAATCTTCAATATGGCCACAGATGTATTATTGGTTCTATTTTACTTCTAACATATTTTAAAAAGTAGTTACTTTCAAGATAAATGAGGCCTGCTAATAAAGTGACAGAAGCTGTGGTGCCCTATAAGATCACCTTAAGGTTTTCTTCATTTTCAGAGATGACCATTGAGTTTGGAAAAACTGTCACTGTTTGTGTTGATTTGAGTTACGTCTCTCATTTGGATCGTAATTTTGCCCACTGGGTGGGCAATGTGACTAACTTTGTGTTCCAACGGCACCTGGTGCAAAATTGGATTTTCACTAAATGTTAAATAATAGTCTACAGAAATCAATTCAATAATCACAAAATAGGCCTTTGTGCAGAGAAATTATTTTTTGTCTCTGGGAATTATTGGGAAAAACTCTAGCTTAGCAAAGAATGTGCTCTGCTTGGGGTCGTTCTATCCTACAGGAAAATGCCATGTGTCTCCTGAGTATATTTTCTGAGTATATAACACACGAGAACAAAGCAGCGAACTCTGAAATGAATGAAGGGCAAATGGAAGAGGGAAAGAGCCTGGTTCATGAGCCATACTGTTTGGGTATGTTCTCTGAAAAGGCTGGCATGGATGCACGCAAAGCAGATGCCGCCCTCTGGGCAATCCACGTGCCATAAGCTGGCCTCTGAAACCTGTAGCCAATGAGAATACCTAAACAGCATGCCCAAGGATCATCGGATTTTGTAGCTGCAAGGCCTCTCAGCAGAACTGCTTCAAGCCCTTAAGCTTGAAACTGAAGCCCAGAGATATTCAGTGGCATGCTCAGAGCCATGCATATATTGAGTGGTGCCCTTTCCCTATGCTACTCTCTCCCAAACCAAAAATAATAAACATATATTTCTGTGATGGGCATAAACAGAAAGCTCTGTACTTGAAATATTTTATATACCACTCAAAAAATAAAACTTTATTTCTGTCCATATTTATATTTAGATAGGAGATGGGCCCAACAAATACTGCTACACCAGTGTTAAGTGTGGAAATCAATGTAATGGTATTATTGGTCACTGGATACCATCTGTTATTTGTTAGAAGATCTGGTATTTTGTTGTGACTTCCATTCACCTGTCTTTTCTCCTTTGCTATTTTGAACACTTGTTTGAGGCAGTTTCTATCCTGTATTCTTCCCAGTGGGGTTTTGATTGCCCATCAAGGCTCGTAATTGGTTTCGTCTCCCAGAGCCATTACTCTGATATATGAAATATCAGAACGACAGTAGCATTGGATACATTAACGACTGTATTTCAACGCTTCTATCTTTGGGTAATGGATTCAGAGCAGTGTACTTTGATCTATACTATAATATGGTGGTCAATGGGTCTTTATTCTTTCTTCAATAAAACCATGATGCAAATGAAATAATAGAATTTAAAAATGTTAGTGATCATACACACTGAAAGCTATTCTTTGTGTGCTATTTTCTATGTATAATAAAAGTCCTCTACAACTGTGCTGATTGCTAGATTATAGGCAACACTTTGGGACAAACAATTGAATGTGATATTATAGGTTGGTATCATATATAACTAAGACCTTTTAGGATTGCATAGAGAAGAGGGGTTGTCTTAAGTAGAAATAAAAATGCATTCTGGTTTACCATTCATTTGCCTTATACAACTCGCTGGACCTTTTCTTATGTTCCTTTGAAATAAAAATAATTAGAATAATTAGTGATGTCTATATCTTTGCCTCTATATTATATCCACATGCTGGAGTTGTACATATCCTCCTTAAATGGATATGCCATCATTTGATTGAAACCTGAAGATTTATCAAACTTAACATACATTATTTTACTTTTTTTGCACTTTTTTCTTGAATGTAGAGAAAACACCATGACAGAGTTTATATTATAATTATTATTTTTACCTCGAAATGTGTTTATGACTGATAAAAAGCAGTCAGTTTGGGGCTAAATAGAATTACAAAATACAAAAATTTAAACTAGAAATACAAGACAATATTATAAGAACAGAGCTACTAAAAATAATACAACTAAATACGGCGTATTTTTAATTCATAATTTTTTTCAGAGAAGAGAAAAATAAGCGCCATAATTATGTCAACATCTAGATGTAGGAGAGCGTGATAAGGCCCTGTACTTTCTGCTCAAATGGTAGCTTCTTCCCAATATCCAAAGAAACCTTTTCTGTATTCCTGTTCCTGTCTCTCACCCCTGGACATAGGAGAAGTGTTGTTAGCTGATCTCTTCCACGCTTGTATTTCCTTTGGTGTAATGTCCTCTGGTAACCCAGCATGGTAACCCAGAGTGAAAGCAGAAAGAATTTATTTTATCTGTGGTCCATGAAAGATGAATCAATTATCTTTCCTTCCCTGGGAACCTAATACCCTATATAACTTTTCTAGTTTAAAAACATGAAAAAATTGAGTCCCGAAACATGAAATTGTTTACTGCAGTGTCATATAGATTTCAAATAAGCAAAAGAACATGTGGGAATTAGAGATTAGAGTTGACAGCTCTAACAGCAGTTCCTTTTACCCTAAAAGGGTAAAGCTTTAGAGTTTGGCTTTTTAAAGGATTGCTTCACCAACTAGGCTCTCCCTCTTTCTAAAACAATCCTTTTTCACATCTCTCAGTATAATCTCCTCATCAACTGGAGCACCTCAGACTTCCTCCTGATACTAAAAAGAGCTCCTCTTTGTTCAGTATGTGCCGTTATTCGGAGAGAGGGATGGTGCCTGGAGTCCTAGGAAGGAGGAAGACCAAAGTAGATATTCGACTGTCTTCTTCCCACTAGAGAGATCTGGAGGTGATTTTCTCACTCGTTGACCTAAAGCAAACACATGTTGCTAAGAATGTATTTTCATAGATAATACATTACACCCTCAAAGAATTAAAATATCTCTCTCCTGTTTTACTTTTTTTCTAGCAAGTTTCTTAAAGGCAACAATGAACTACAATAATGTGCTTGTTTTACTAAGAAGCTTTAGATTTCTATCTTTGTTTTTCTTTTTAAACATCAAATTTCCCCTAACATTGATTAGAGGATTTGTGGATTATTTCTATTATGTCAAACAAAATTTGCATATGTTTGACTTCTCCTTCAGGAAGATATCCTATATTTTGATATGGCAATTAGTTAAGTTATCCAGCAACATGCGATACGATTATGAAATATTAGTGGAAAGTATGTACTTATAAATATACATGGAGCACGTGTCTGTATTGGGGTCCATGGATAGAGTGCTTTGGGGTTCCCACGCTAAGGCCAGATTGGTCAATTCAAACCAAAAGATTAGGGTTTTGGTAAGTTACAGGAGGGTCTTATCTAATGGGCACTTAGGGGAAAGGCAGTGGGAGGCAGGGAGACTGTTGGTCACAAGGGCTTTTGGGGAATCATATCAGAAATTTAGCTTTGCTCGTGACTGCGGGCTGCTACCCAGGCCAGGCCCTCGCATGAGAGGGCTAGTGTCCTGTTAAGGTCTCTATAGAGTAGCTGAGCTAAACTCTAGACAGTCATCACCCAATCATTATTTTCCTATGTGTGTGCACTTAATTTTTATCTTCTATTTACTTTCTACTTTGGAGTTGTAATATTATGTAAGCTAATAATGGCCTGATTCTTACAAGAGAATTATATTTAATTCTAGAGAATTATAGTGGTTCCTCCTTTGCTTTCCATGGTTTCAGTTACCCACAATCAACAGTAGTCCAAAAATATTACGTGGAAAGTTCTAGAAATAAGCACTTCATGAGTTTTAAATTGTGTGCCATTCTGAGCAGTGTGATGAAACCTTGCACTGTCCTACTCCACCCTGCCTGAGATGTGAATCATCTCTTTCTTTGTCCAGCGTATCCACACTGTCTATATTACTTGCCCGTTATTCACTTAGTGTGTGGGCTATCAGAGAAACTGTCAGGGTATTGCAGTGCTTATGTTCAAGGAACCCTTATTTTACTTAATAATGGCCCCAAAGTGCAAGAGCAGTGATGCTGGCAATTTCGATATGCCAAAGAGAAGCCATAACGTGCTTCCTTTAAGTGAAAATGTGAAAGTTCTCGACTTAATAAGGAAAGAAAAAGGTTGTATGCTGAGGTTGCTAAAATCCATAACTTTTTTATATTTTTATAATTGTTCTATTATATTATTAATTATTGTTGTCAATCTCTTATTTGCCTAATTTATAAATTAAACTTTATCATACATATGTACGTTTAGGAAAAAACATAGCATATGTAGAATTCGGTACTATCTGTGGTTTCAAACATCCACTGGGGGTCTTGGAATGTATCTTCTGGATAAGGAGAGACTACTGGATATTTGCAGGTAGAAAATTATAGTTTTTCCCTGTGTATTTTATTCAATCTTGATTATTTACTTTTAAAATAGCACTACATGGATGATAATCACATATGAGAAAATATCAGTGGCTAGTTTTATACTATTTACATATAAATTTTATATGTCTAATTTATATAAATATCGATAATCTATATAAAGGTGCATAATTTATATAAATATATAATTATATAACTATATAATTTATATTAAGTATGTTTATAATTATATACATACATCAAGAGCAAAGATTCTTAGCACTATGTAACTGATAAATTTAGATGAACATTTCTTGAATATTAAATGTATAGGAGTATGTTTTTATAGAAACAATGAGAGGAATGAAAATTCAAATTCTAGTACTGGGCACTACAAAAGTTTTAAAAAATAAATATTGAGCAAAATGTATTTCTGTGTCTAAGATTTGGAATATCAAATGTTGTTGAAAGGTTCAGAAATAATTCTACAACATAAATATGACAAATTCAAGTAGGTCCAAATGTATTCATTCATATTACAGAATTTAATGAAATAAACAAGATAAAATATCAGGACATAGATTGTTTTTCACATAATTATAAGCTGTCACCTCTTCTCTTTGTTACCTTCCTTAAATCTCGACAGTCTTTTATAAAGTTTATAAAACTTGTAAAATGTGAATTTTTTCTAGCATTTCGTGAAATTATCTCTGTGCTTAAATAAAGGCTCCTTTTTTTTTGGTCACAAATATTGGTGGTTAAACATAGTGTGGTTTTTGTATAAATGGTTTTGATTTAATATCGTTAATAATGAAACACCCATTAAATACAAATTTAAGCACTAACTCTTTTAGTAATGAACAACCTGTTTCTACAGAGTTTAGAGATTTGAATGTCAAAATTTCTAAGCACGATTCCTAGGTTACATTTGTCTTATGTTCCCATTTCTGGTACACAACAGTCTCTGGATATTAAGTGTCTATCATAAGAATGCCCATTTCCTTGTTTCAAATTAATTTAAAAGTCATGCTCACTTCTGATGGAAAGCTATATGAAAACATAAGTTATTTTTGCTATCTATGACAGTTTTTATTATAGAATTTGATATTTTAAAACTTTGGTCTTTTCTGTGCCTTTGAGCTACTGCAAAAGGCACTTGGAAGACACCAGAGGGAGCCCAAGATACCAAACCCTTTTCTCAGAAGCTAAAGTGACATCATTCATCATCCTCTTCATAAGCAGTAGCTTTAATATTCAGAGTCAGCCCAACATAGTTATGAATGGAAGAAAGCAACACATAGCTTAACTTATTGAAGCTTATAAAAAATAAACTGCGATATAGATGTTCACTATTTAACACTGTACTTTTTAACATTACTTTGAATATTTCTAATAAAATGCAAAGGCATGAGCAAGTTCTAAACAACTTGAAATCCAGAGCGAGAGAATAAGCTATGAGGGGTAAGGTAGACTCCTGTAGGATCTGAATTTCAGTGTGGTTGGGATGTGTTGTCTATCTCCCTGCCCCACTGTAAGGACAAATTGGTTTGTAGTATTCACAGTCTATCATTTCTCTTTATTGTTTTATAGGTGATGAAACCCATTTCTAAGTTCCTTTTCCATTTCTGCTTCCTCACCACCCGGACTTTATTTTTTTCCCTAAAATGAGTGCATGTAAAAAACAATACCTAGCAGTAAGACAATTCATTTTTTTATTGGGGCCTTAAGTAATAACAAAACAGAGATTGCAACATTTTACCATGCTTATAATTTAGTGATCCAGAGTCTCTTTGAAAGAAACACACCAGGCAAAAGACAGGGAGAGCGCGCGCTTGGGTTGAAGCTTGCTGGCCACACTTCAGCTCTCTGGAACTTCAGTCTTTAAACAACAAAAATAATTTCTAACTTCCCTCTACAGCTTCTCAAAAGTGCTTATTGATTTCATGTTTTTAAAATGATTCTAATGCCACATCATACGAAAATAATATTCTATTTGCCATGAATGCTTAATGCTCTTCAGTTTTGTTGTTATTGCTGGGTTTTGGGGGTTTTTTGGGGGGGAACGTACATTCTGTCAGAATAAATGGCTAATATGTATCATAGCAGTGGAGGGAAAAAAAACAAACTCTGGTTTATTTACATCTAATCCAGGTATGACACTCTCAGAACCTCTTTTGGAAAACATTCTTCCAAATTCCCTAATAAGTTTTAATTACTGTTATGAGTGATTTTTAAATTTATGTTATTTGAATACACCTTTTAAAAATCCATTTTATAACGTATGATGCATATCCCTTTATAATAATTATAATGCATATCTCTGATTCTTTTTATTAATCCATTTTCCATTTTGGTCTTTCTGTCCATTGATAAATTCTACTGAGAGCTTCCGTTTACTGCCACCAGTTTCCCCTCCTAACACGGTGAGTTTCTGCTGGCGTCCCCTTCCTCAGCACACTAGCCCTCTCCTCCTGCTCCTGAAATAATCTTCTGTAAGAAAAGGAATAGATATCAGCTATCGCACTGAATAGCAAATTAAATCCACGTGTTTAAAATCTAGGGAATATTTTCATTTCTTGAATGGCCACTCTTTAAAACTGATTAAGGGATTATCAAGTAGGAAGAGGAGGTCTTTAGGGGTGAAGATGTCTCTTCTTGACTATACATGATATTTTATTGTGGACTAGTATTTGTCCATCTGGAATGGGCAATACTTTATTTGAAAAAATTTGTACACTCACTATTAATAGGGCTAGTGTCTATAAAAATGTGTATGTTCCTCTCAGAATCAAGCATTTGGAAAACATGTATATTTTCAAGAAATTAGCCTTATTTTTTTTTTGCTAGGAAATATGACAATGCACAAATATTTTGAGGTTTTATTGGGCTAATGGCAAGTGGGATGATATTTGCAAGCAAAAAGAGATCATCATATGTACTTGCACCCCTCACTATTAACCATGTGATCTTGATCCCATTTCTTAGATTCTCTTATTCTTGATTTCTTTATAAAATTCTAAAGATAACATGTATCTCATTAAAATGCTGTCAGAATATAACAGATACTCTATTTGAAACACTTAGCATCTCTATTTCTTAGTAGCCCCTGAATAAATATGAAATATTTATTTTAACTTTTCTCCAAATGAATACAGTAATTTATTGGAAGGAGAATTTTACCTTCATAATTTTTTCCTCCAGCCTATTGTATCAAACTTTTACTAAAATAGGTTATAAATAGATAGATAGATAGATGTGCTATATTGAGGTCATTGATATACTAAAGATGATATTACAGATCTGTCAGAAATATGTTTTACATGCCCTTCTCTGAAAATAAAATCTCTCATGTATTTTTGTTTTTCCTTGGCAGTAAAGGAATAGGAAGTAGATGTCTTTGTAAGTGATTACAGTTATTAAATCCATTTATACTCTGCAACGTACATTATCTGTTAACTTAAATCCTAACGAGATTCTATTTTAGTATCAGTAACTGGAGGCCGATGATCATACTCCACCTTCACCTGTCCTGGCCCCACTTCCTTTTGTGACTCACATGCAACAGTTTCCCCTGGATTCCTGTTTCTCTCTTCATTATACTGAAGCTTTTTATTGGAAAGAAAACAAACAAAAAAACCCATGAAAAACAAAAACATAACAAAAAAACCCCAGAAGCACATAAAAGTGCTTCCCTTTGTACCCAACTCACTTTGAGTAGGGAAGAAAGACCTTCACCTGAGATTTGAGACTCTGCAAGCCACAGTGGCATATTTGTTCCCAAACCTGCTTTCAGCTTAGCTCCAGGGTACACGCAGCCAGTTTGGCAGGAGAGCATTCTTTTCTCAGCTCAAATCACCTGTTTCAGTACATCCAATCTAAATTCATAAGCATTTCCTGATTACTTGTTTGGGATTTAAAACTGCATCCATAAAAATATTAAGAGAATGCTCAAAAACATGTCACAGAATTGATAAAGAGGATTCTTAGTTTCTGTTGGCAGCATATGTCTTAGTTTAGTTTAAATACTTGACGAATAAAGCATCCTTTACTCCCTTTAGCATCATGAGTGTTAAAAATATAGCCAAAATGAAAAACATATTTATTGTCTTAAATTTTAGCTGGGAAAAAATCCTAGGCACATAGTGGGTATGCAATAAGTGCAGAAAATCACTGACAGTAGGTGTGATACACCAAAAAAAATATACTTATTCACCATTTCTCAGACACAAGAAAGATACAAGAAAGGAATAAAAGGTACATTTTAATTTTTAAAATATATCAGTTTCTCCTATATTAATCATTGTGCATGCTTAAAGAGTCAGAAAGTTTCAAAAGATTATGAGCTGCCTACATCAAATAGGAAGGGTCTCCATAATTTGAACATCATTTTGATAATACTCTATTTTTAAAATCCTGTTGAAAACTTATATTTGAAAAGTGCTCTGACCACTTTTCAAAATATATAACAAACTCCTGGCAAAGAGGCATTTCTCTGTCTCCGTGACATTCAGTTGGTGCACTTGCTACATACTGATTTAGAGACAGGACATTCGATTACAGTGAAGGGAGCCGTATATCCAGTGGTCTGCTGTGCTCAGGAGTTTCCCCTTCATGCTCCTCTACTCTCCATCATTCAGAAAGAACAGGCAGTTGCCATGGGGAGCAGAAAGTACGAGAAGCATGATCGTTTAGTGACTGCTGATTGTATGAGCTGCTGCATTCCATGAGTACTTGAGTTTCTGTATTTACATTCAAAATGAAAATTCTAGAACTTTTCATACCTGGACCAACTGGAGACAGCCTGCTTCCAAAAGACCCACCACCCCCCACCTTGTTAAACAGTCATTAACAGTGAAGTAACTGATACATTTACACTGTGAAGTCATCATAGAGAAACTAAGTGGAGGTTGGTTTTCTTTCTCTCTAATTTCTTCTGTGGGTTTTATTATGCCTCCCAATATACCTACGTGAAATTGTTTATCAAGAAATAGCTAATTCATCTCTCCATGTAATGGATTACATTCCTTTTCAATTGTTTTGACTGATAAGCAATTACTCCAAATTACTCCACAGCAAAATTTTGTTTATCAGAAGGAATAGAATAATGGAATTATGCAGAACATGGCTAATCCAAAGTGATGAATAATATAAAAATCTTTATTTCTAAATGAAATTTAGCTTTGCGTTTGAAATTTAAAGAAATTAACTAGCATAATTTTCTCTTTTATTTATTTGTATCTTACAGAATGAAGCTATTTTCAATAACTTTTGTTTTTAAATATTACAAAATTTTATATCACATTTTATACTTTAGACACATATAAATATGCACATACACATTTACTTGATCTTCCCCTCAAAATACTTTCCAACATTAGACCCTTCAATCACTTTTTGTACCACATCCCCCAACAAGAAAGCCTCATGCGATAATTTTTAAAAATACTTCCTGTGGGGGCTGGCATGGTGGAGCAGCGGTTAAGTGCGCGCGTTCCTCTTCAGCATCCCGGGGTTCGCCGTTCGGATCCCGGTTGCGGACATGGCACCGCTTGGCAAAAGCCATGCTATGATAGGCGTCCCACATATAAAGTAGAGGAAGATGGGCATGGATGTTAGCTCAGGGCCAGTCTTCCTCGGCAAAAAGAGGAGGATTAGCAGCAGATGTTAGCTCAGGGCTAATCTTTCTCAAAAAAAAAAAAAAAGAAAGAAACCTTCCTGTACCTCACTGTGTAGCAACTCTAATTTAGTAGAAAGAAAACCATACATATAGAAACGAAACTAAGAAAGGATAATGAAGGCATACCACATACAACTTGAAGTAATTGTTAGAAAAAGTCAATACTTTGGTTGCAGAGTTTTTAGTGGCTTTGATGGGAATTTTGAAACCACAGTGAATATTTGTCTCCAGATACTCTCAGTCATGTGCATATTTAGAATTGCTAGATAATATTAAAGATAGGGCTAAAATCTTCCGATTCTAGTTACTAAGTCTAATATGTTCCCCATCGGAATGTTTTCCCACATAACGTGGTGACTCTGGGCTTTCCTTTGAGGTGTTTCATCCCACAATCCAGTGATAGAAGCTGATTTTGAGTGATTAGATTTGACGTATCTAAAAAATGCAGAGTTAATAGAAATAAGATACACATTTATATGGGAATAATGGAAAATTATAGGAGGAAGCTGGATAACTTCAGTTAATTAAGGATAAAATATTTCTAGTTTAGAGAGCATTGGAAAGGGTGATGAAATATGTAAAGAATTAAAAAGGATAAATAGCAGAATTGAGTTTACAAGAGTTATTCTTTACATATAAATTCTTTAGAAATGGAGCATGCTAAGCTCTAAATCTGAAAAATGGAGTTTATATATTTCTTAATATAATTTCTCCATCTTTTCATGATTATAGCTTGCATACCAAGAGCTCTAGTTTCTTTGGTTTACAAACAAACTTGGAGATAATTATACACGTTTCTTAAATGTTTGCTTCTCATGGAAATAAGGAAATCTTAGTTGTTTTTAAGTTGCACTGACTCCAGAAGGAAAAAAAATTGTAGAGAAGATTTAAGTATATGAGACCGTAATCCTTTATGATATGTTTGGATTAAGGGATAAATTAACACAAAAATAAAAAATAAAGAAATTGAAGTTTATAAAAAACACATGACATATCAAAGGACAAAATGAAGAGAATTAGCTGAAAAGAGAAGATAGCACATGGGTTGCAAGAAATAATGTAAAAATGAAAACATTTTATTAAGAAGTAAGTATGTGGTCATGACTTATGACTTCCCTCTAGAAAACAGACTAAATTTGACGAGCAACAGCATATAAGTAAACACAATGGCAAAATTTTTAAATAATGACACACTATTTTAAGAACATTTGAGATCTGTTAAAATACAAAATTTGAAAACGCAACGGAAAATGCAAAGAATAATGCAAAATTTTAACAGCAGAAATGAAAACATTTGCAACAAAAGTCAACCACGTTGAAAGGATTATGCAAAAGAATATTTCTTTCCTGTGAGAGAAAGTCTCTGTGTGAGTTTCGGATGGAAAACGGGATTTCAAATTTAGGCTGTTAGATTTTATGATGTTAACGTCTACTTTCTAAAAATGTGCACCCAGATCATATGGAAAACATGGCATATACTGGATTACGTCTGTCAAAGATGCAGTGCTGCACTGAGTACCAAATCTTATTCACTGCAACATGAGTCTCTGTGAACCTTGGAGTTGTCCCCTGGTGGGTAACTTTGTGTGGATCTCAGAGGTCCCATGCCTGTGGGATCTCTAGGACATGCTACTATACTTTCACTCAGGTCATGACAGAGCTCAGAAATGCAGTTAAAAATGAATCTGATTGTGACACTGAAGCACTTAATCGTTTATTTGGGAAAATTTTTACACTTGGCAAAACAGTTTAACCTCCCTTTCTATTCTGTCCTTTGGCCAAGAGCTTGGGGATCTTCATGGCATCAAAGACAGAGGCTAAAGCAAGTGCCCTTCTGAAAATGCTCTGTGCCTGACAGTCAAGCAGGTCCCTATTCACCATTTTTTAAAAAGAATGGAAGATGAGGATTGGCCTGGACTCCTCTTAGGTGATTTAGAGGTTTTGGCATGAAGAATTTATGTTTTCAAAGCCCAGTTTTAAAAGACTAGCAGGGAAGGGATTTCAGAAATTTGTCAATTCTTTGTTCATAAAAGGTTGATAGCAATAGGAATTGATCACTCCCGCTGGCATTCTTCTTTTATTTATAAGAAACACTTTGACTGTTTATTCCAGAGTGTTTTTTTTAATCATAGTGAGTGTACTGCATATCTGTGATCATCAAATAACTTCCCAAACATTTTTGAATCTTAATTTTGTCAAATTTCATAACAACAATTCATCTAAACGTAACAGACTGACTATCGAGAGAGATTAAACACAGTGCCCTTTCATAAGAATCTTTAAAATGCCAGCTTCTCCTCAAAGTGCCTGGAACTGAATAGATTTAAGAAACAAACAAATTAAGTAATCCTTAATTTATAGAGAAGAGTTTGTTTGAGCTTAACTTTGTGACAGTTATTTTGCTTTACGTGGATTACTCATTCAATTGTCATAACAAATCTTTAAAGCAAGTACTGTTTCAATTCCTATTTTACATATGAGGAATTTAAGTCCTATAAATATTCAATGCTTTGTCCACAGTCACACCGATATTAAATTGTAGAAGCAAGATTCCAGTCCACGGACTGTATTCTTCACTATGATTTCATAATACATAATAATAAAATTAATAGATGTTTTTCATGACAGGTGAATGACCTTATTAGACCCTCATCAGTCCAAGGACAAGAAGTAATAGCGTCATGCCAACTGGACATCAGTTAGTGAAGTGATATAGTAATCCCCATTGATAAGAAACTTTCTTTGAAAAATGTTAAATAGTTGAAGTTGCATTTACACAATCTATAGCTTTTCCTCTCTCTAACACACAAAGGACATGTTAAAATTTTCCATGATAATGAGAATTGTTTTCAAATCTAATTTTTACAAGTCAAGGATTTAAAATTAATGAGGAACAACATGCATATCGTATGCAGTCATCCTGAGGTTGACTTGTATACCACTTAAAAACAGAACAGCTGCAAATGAAGACAAGTATTCCATGTATGCAGGCATAGATTTGCTCTCACAATTGGCTTTATCTCTGTTGTCTTCCTACCTCCAGCCTCTACTCTTACTCTCCTCCAGCCTCTATTCTTACTCTCCTCCAGCCTCTACTCTTACTCTCCTCCAGCCTCTACT